>NW_028120800.1:355000-637818 GCF_965178545.1 Coloeus monedula | reverse complement strand
TGCCAGTAAAGAACAGAAGTTCCTGCTGCTCCCACTGGAATTCTGTAGCGTGCCTGGCATTCCATACGTTCTGCTGCCTGAGAGTTCCTGCAGCCGTCCTTGGGAAGAGCAGTTCACTGCCACAGGAGGAACAAGAGGAAAGCAGCTGCCACTCTCGGGTTCTGTGCCCTGTAAAAAGTAAAAGCAGATAAAGATCAAAGCTCCATAAAGCTGGAACCATCTCCAACCTCGGGACAGCACTTCTGTGGGAAAAGCGTAGATGGGCCATTAGGAAGGAGATCATCATGCAAATGGGCAAGGGGGGGGAATTAAATTCTGCTGCTTTCTGATTGAGGCCTGCTTCAATTTGCAGCCTTTATAATATCAGCTTAATGGGACTTTTTGTGCTTTAAAGAGGTTTTTATTAGCTGGGGGTTGTCCCTGCCTGGACTGAGGCACAGCACAATGAGTCTCCTGCCTCCTGAAGCCGTGTCGTTATCCCAGCATCTGAAATTAAAAACCAGCACTCTGGGAAACCTCTCTACTCTGAGGAGAAGTGTGAGGAGCGTTTGGGTCTGTGGAAAGCCTGGAACAGCTCTGAGAGACACCAAACATCCTGTGGATCCCAATAAACAGCAAAACATTCCAGCAGCTCCTTCCAACACCGCCCTTGTAGGGAACTCTGTCACCCCAGTGGGTATTTGTGGGAGTAAGGAAGAAATCCCACTAATGACCTCAGTGTGATCACCTCTGGTTCGTCTGGGGATAAATCTCCTTTATCCTTCTGGGAGAATAAAGGAATCCAATGCTGCCTTAATCCCCAGCTCCTCAGAGTCTGCATTTCCAGAATCCATCTCCTGGCCCAGCATGGGAAGGGTTGTCCAGCGCTGGAACAGCTGCCCAGGGCAGTGGTGGAGTCACCAACCCTGGAAGTGCTCATAAAATACATGGATATGGCACTTGAGTGTTCATAAAATACCTGGGTAAATACATGGGTAAATATAGGAATAAATACATGGGTAAATACATGGATAAACATATGGATAAATATAGGGATAAATATGTAGGGATAAATATGTATGGATAAATACATGGCACTTGAGGTCATGGGTTGGTGTGACCATGGTGGTGGTTGATGTTTGGACTTGATGATGCTAAAGGCCTTTGCCAGCCTCAACAACCCCAGGATTCCATGATTTTCTGCCTTTTTCTCCTGCTCTGGGGCTGAGAAACTCCTTGAGCGGAGCAGCAGTGGGAGCAGGGAGCCACAGGCTGCACATCAGAGCTCTGCAGGCACTTTTAATCCACCTCTCTTCATGTTCATGGAAGATGGCACAGGAAATCTCTCAGCCCGAAAGCATCTCCCCAGCTCTGCACACCCGGGACAAAGCCGAGGTGAATGATCCCCTCCAAGCTCCTTCCAGAGCCATTCCAGCGGCAACCAGAGGCAGCAGTTCCTAGAGAAACGGCTCCTATCCAATTCAGGAGCCTTCCCTTGGGGAGGAGACATCCATTTCCCCTTCTACCTGTCATTCTTCTTCATTCATGGACTCGATAAGGCAGGAAATCTGGCAGGCTTGAAGTAAAAAACGAGCTGTTCACAGCAAAGAGAGCCTCAGCGGGTAAAAAAAAAACAAACCCCAAACTGTTGGAATCAAGATGAAGTTAATAGGAGCAAAAATAAATAGAAACAGACCCTAAATGTAAATGAACATTACATCACCACTGGCATTTCAGCTCCTTTTCAAATACAGAAATAGCAGCAGATTTAACTTGCAGAAAGTTGCTGTGTTCACACAGCCAGAGCTGCTTCAGGGGCACAGCCCTGAACCTTCTGCTCCCCAAAACAACTCAAGACTCGAGAAAGGAGAAACAGGGATCAGGCAGAGGGGGAAAATCCCAACTTCCCGGTCAAAAGAGGTTAAGAGAAATACAATTCCATCCCTTAACTCTGTGGAGATGGGATCTGTTGGCGTTTGCCAGCTCCAGAGGAGTTCACTCCACCTCGGGCAGATCGGAGGTGAAAGCAAATAATGCAACTGCAGCCCCGGAGAAGGCTGGGCTCTTAATTGACAGAGATTCCAGAGAGAGGGAAATAACCTCCAGTACCATTTGGGCAGCAGGTTTCTCTCCCAGCTGCCACCTCAAATCCTCGAGATCCCCGTTGGCCACCCAAAATTCCAGGCACCATTTCCAGCCTGGAAACAAACTCAGAATGCTCTCAGAGTGAGACCTTAAAGCTGGAGCACCTCAGCCCCCACACCTGCTCAATCCCTGCTCTCCCAGGGGCTCAGCCTGGAGAAAAGGAGGCTCCAGAGAGACCTTTTCTCTCTCTGGAATTCCCTGACAGGAGGGGGCAGCTGGGGGGGGGGGGGGGGGGGGCGGGCTCTGCTCCCAGGGAACAGGGACAGAAGTTCTGAGTCATTTCAGGGAGTGAAGAGTTACAGGGCAGGAAACAAAGGCAGCTGAAGAAGATCTGAGACGATTTTCCCTTATTCTTACACACCTCAGACATTCAATTTTGTCCAAGTTTGTGTCTCGAATTTAAACCCAACTCCTTCCCTGTGGGAAGGAGGAGATGATCCCGGCCTGCCATGTGCCAGAGCGAGAGTGACAGAGGGAAGGATGTTACTTGGGGAAGGGTGGCACACTGACATTTCATCGTGGCTGATATGGCAGAGAGACTTCATTTTTTTTAACAGCAAAAGCTTCAATATTTCACAAAATCTGTGTTCCCTGTGATTATTTGTAAAGCATTGTGGATGGGCTTGGCACTTCCCTGACAGAAACACTGGCAGGGCTCTGCCTGGAGGGATCTATAATTGAAGATGGGAAGAGTGGATGGGAGGACAGGGATGCAGCAGAGGGAGATCAGAAAGAGAATTACGAATTCTTTCATTCTTTTCTGGATTTTTTGGGTTCTTTTAATGTGATCCATTTTAAATCCAGGCTTAAGATCTGATTCAACTTCAGATTTTTTTTGCTGCCCAAACTTTCTTCTGTCCCTGGCTGGAGCAGAAAACCAAAATTTCAAAATTCCTCATGAAATAAATAGGAGGGTGGTGTGGGAACAGCCTCACTTTCCCAGGTGGAAACACTTCCCTCCGGGTTTATCATTCTGGGAACAATTCTGGCCCAAAGAAGGGGAAGCACAGAGTGGCACTGCCAGGGTGTGACACGGCCAGGGCACAAGGAGGCCCTGGGTTCTCCTCCAGGTTTGTTTGTGGAAGGTTTGGGGTGGTTTGGGGTGGCTGAAGGGTTTCTGACAGCATTAATTGGGAGTCAATCCCCCTACGGATCCCCATTCCCAGTTCTCCCAGGAAGCTCCTGCAATGGTCTCTAAGGGGTTAATGGAATATCTGCTTTTCCCTGCACGGATGACGGGGCCCAAAGCACTTCCCTGGCCCTGCAGGAGCCCCAGCACTGAAAATCCCCGAGCAACACCTCGGAGCTGCCGCAGGCACCCAGACAGAAGGGGAAGGTGCCCGTTCCCTCAGCTCCCGGCTGCCAGATGGGGTAATATTTTGGGCTTTTGGGAAAAGCGTTGGGTTTCCACCTTTTCCCTGCGTGTGAGGAAGCGCCTGGCACCAGGGAATGCTCTGCTGAGCTGGGAGGCCCCGGCATTCCTGGAGAGAAATCTTTAGGATTAGGTGGGGGATTACACCACCTGCTCCCTTTCCCTGTGGCTGGGGGCACCAGGCTGAGGGCACAGCGGGCGGGATGTGCCGGAGACCCAAATCCCACTGGAACCACGGCGTTTTCCATCCCCTTGGGTCCAATTCCGGGCAGGAGCAGCACCTGGAGGACAAAGCTGCGCGGCAGCCGAATGCCGGGTGACAAAACCCCTGAAAAACAGGCTTGAGGAAGTGGCTGGGTGGAAGGGTGAGCTGAGGGAGGTGCTAATTAGAGCACTGGGGGAAGGTGGTAATTAGAGCACTGGGGGAAGGTGGTAATTAGCTCTGCTGCTCACCGTGGCTCAGCCTTCAGCTGTCACTCACCCACGCCTGGAGCCTGTGGAACACGTTTCTGTCCCATCTGCGAGGGAAACGCTTCCCCTTCCCTCTTCCTGCAAAAGCAGAGGAATCCTTGTCCCTGGATGACCAAGGCCGGGCCAGGGGTGGAGACGCCATCCCTGCAAGGCTTCAAAAACCGTGGATGTGGCGCTGGAGGACAGGGGTGGCTGGGGAGCGTGCTGGTGGGGCTGGGTTGAGGGTTGGACTTGGCGATCCCAAAGGTCTTTTCCAGACATTCTCCTGCAAATGGAATGTTTATATAATAAAGCACACAATTTGGAGCTCGTTAAACAGTTATATTTCAGTCAAAACTCTGCACATAATCTCTTCATGAGGGGTTTTGAATTCCACCTCCCCTCTGCAGCAGCGATCCCGTGATTCCAACACGGATCTCCAGTCCCCTTTGGCATTTTCTGATTTCCAGGCAACATCTCATGGCCTCAAAAGCCTTGGTAGACTTAATCAAAACTGGGCTGAGTCTAAAGTGGACTCGAGCACAACGTTCAGGTGCAATGGATGCTGCTGGAATGGGGGCTCTAATGCCAGGTGTCACATCCTCCCAAACTTCCAGCTCCCGGAACTAGAAAGGAGCTTTAATGGATGGAAAAGAAATCCCCAAACCACAACCCCGTGGGAATCAGGGATGCAGGACTCGGCTGTGCTGCCATCACTCCCTCAGGAATAGCCAGGTTTAGCTCATTCTGTCTGCCCAGAGAGGAGGATTTGCCCCTGGATGCCCTGGAATGTTCCAGGCCAGGCTGGACACTGGGGCTGGGAGCAGCCCGGGACAGTGGGAGGTGTCCCTGCCCGTGGCAGCGCTGGCACTGGATGAGCTTTAAGGTCCTTCCAAGCCCAAATGGTTCTGTGAGTCTTAGAGCCCTGAAATTCTCATGACAGAGGTGGAAGTGCAAGAGCTTAAGGTCCCTTCCCAAAGAAACCCCATTGCAGGACTCTGCAGCTTCTGGAGCCCTGGGTCCATGGAAATGCAGTTTCAGAGGAGCTCCGAGGAAATGGGTGTTTTGGGGAGAGCAGAGTGGCTGGAACAGAGGAACAAGAACGGTCTCCTCGAGCAAGCCCTTGTGTCTCAGGGAGCGGGATCGGCTCGCTCCTAACGCACCTGGTGACTCCCAGAGCGGGGGATGGAAATGCAGCCCAGGTCCGAAAGAAACCTCTGCGCATCATGCGCGGGCGCGCTGCCCCACTGCGCGCGGCCCCCGCGCGGGCGCGGTTGCTACTGCGCATGCGCGGGCGCGCTGGCTACTGCGCATGCGCGGGCGCGCGGGCTACTGCGCATGCGCGGGCGTGCGGGCTACTGCGCATGCGCGGGCGTGCGGGCTACTGCGCATGCGCGGGCGCGCTTGCTACTGCGCATGCGCGGGCGCGGTTGCTACTGCGCATGCGCGGGCGCGCTTGCTACTGCGCATGCGCGGGCGCGCGGGCTACTGCGCATGCGCGGGCGCGGTTGCTACTGCGCATGCGCGGGCGCGGTGGCTACTGCGCATGCGCGGGCGCGGTTGCTACTGCGCATGCGCGGGCGCGGTTGCTACTGCGCATGCGCGGGCGCGGTTGCTACTGCGCATGCGCGGGCGCGGTTGCTACTGCGCATGCGCGGGCGCGCGGGCTACTGCGCATGCGCGGGCGCGCGGGCTACTGCGCATGCGCGGGCGCGCGGGCTACTGCGCATGCGCGGGCGCGGTTGCTACTGCGCATGCGCGGGCGCGGTTGCTACTGCGCATGCGCGGGCGCGGTTGCTACTGCGCATGCGCGGGCGCGCTTGCTACTGCGCATGCGCGGGCGCGGTTGCTACTGCGCATGCGCGGGCGCGGTGGCTACTGCGCATGCGCGGGCGCGGTTGCTACTGCGCATGCGCGGGCGCGGTTGCTACTGCGCATGCGCGGGCGCGGTGGCTACTGCGCATGCGCGGGCGCGCTTGCTACTGCGCATGCGCGGGCGCGGTGGCTACTGCGCATGCGCGGGCGCGCTTGCTACTGCGCATGCGCGGGCGCGGTGGCTACTGCGCATGCGCGGGCGCGCTTGCTACTGCGCATGCGCGGGCGCGGTGGCTACTGCGCATGCGCGGGCGCGCGGGCTACTGCGCATGCGCGGGCGCGGTTGCTACTGCGCATGCGCGGGCGCGGTTGCTACTGCGCATGCGCGGGCGCGGTTGCTACTGCGCATGCGCGGGCGCGGTTGCTACTGCGCATGCGCGGGCGCGGTTGCTACTGCGCATGCGCGGGCGCGGTTGCTACTGCGCATGCGCGGGCGCGGTTGCTACTGCGCATGCGCGGGCGCGCTGCCTACTGCGCATGCGCGGGCGCGCTGCCTACTGCGCATGCGCGGGCGCGCTGCCTACTGCGCATGCGCGGGCGCGCTGCCTACTGCGCATGCGCGGGCGCGCTGCCTACTGCGCATGCGCGGGCGCGCTGCCTACTGCGCATGCGCGGGCGCGCTGCCTACTGCGCATGCGCGGGCGCGCTGCCTACTGCGCATGCGCGGGCGCGCTGCCTACTGCGCATGCGCGGGCGCGCTGCCTACTGCGCATGCGCGGGCGCGCTGCCCTTCTTATATTAAAACCAAAATTTTCACTCTGTCCCCTGTAGTTTTCCTCGTATGTACCTTCAAAACGTTCATTCTGTCCCTCACAGATTAGCTCAGGTCTTTTCCCTCAAATTGTCTCTGTCTGTCCCCTACCGATAAGAACCTCAATTTTCATCCCAAAATGTCACCTACTAATTGCCTCGATTTTACCTCAAAACGTTCATTTTCTCCCATACAAATTAACTCACATTTTACCCCCAAAACGTTCGTTTTATCCCCTACAGAACGTGCCCAGCATCCGAGCAACAGGACCGCGAATGCCTGGCGGCAGCAGCGCCACCGCTCCGCGATTTGCGCTCTGGCCACTGAAGCCCCACACGGCCGGGACAAGCATGAGGCGGCGGCACCCACGGAAATCGTGAGGTCGTGGCCTGCGGTACGGGATGTTACCCCCTGAGCGGCAGCACCGAGCGTAAAAAGCCGCCGCGCCCGCACGGCCTTCCCGCGGCGCTGCGCGTGGGTAGCTGCGGCCGCTCCCTGCACACGCGCAGCTTTCTTCAGCCGGCATCGTTGGGCCAATGCGCGCCTGCAGCTGCTCCCCGGGGTGGCTGCAGTGCCTCCTGTGCACCAGCAGGTGGAAGCAGCGAGCAGCACCACGCAGCTCTCCCGCTTCCCTGCGCGCACGTCGCTTTCTGTCGTTGCACCGGTGCGGTTTTCCGCGTTACTGCACGGCCACGGCTTCTCAATTTACTGCGCGTGTGCCGCTCTCCAAGTCGTTGCTCATTCCTTTGCTTTTTTGAGTTCTGCCGCTTATGTGCAGGTATTTTTGCTGGGGTTTTTTTAGGTTTGAGGAGTTTTATTACTGCTTTTTAACTGCACGTGCACGGCGCTGCTGAGTTCACATGCACGGGTGTGGTGTTCTTACTTGCGGTGTTAGCGAGAAGGAGAAGAGCCCAGCCCGTGCTTGGGTTCGGGAGGAGTGCAGCAATGCGCAAGACGAACGTTTGAAACAACGCAGGTCAGCGCGGTGCAAACGACCCGGCAGGTGAGGGTAGCGCACAGAGAAAGGCTACTACGCGCACAGTAGCAGAAGTCACAATTGTGACATGGAAAAACATGCTTTCCTTCTCGCCCCCGATACAGGAGTCCAGGATGGACGCTTGGAGCACGTCCATCAGAGCACCAAGGACCTCTGCAGGAGCCACAGCCCTAAAGACTCACGATGGCACTGAACACCTCTGTGCTCTGTTAACCAAAGACTGGGGCAGATCATGCCTGAAGAAAGAGTGGTCTGTTTTTTTCCAAGCTGCTACAGAAACAAACAAAGGTAGAAAGGTAAAAATGAACAAAGGAGGGAAGGTGAGAAAGGTCGTTTGAAAGTCAAAGTCAGAGAGAGAGAGAGAAAGAAAGTCAAAGTCAGAGAGAGAAAGTCAAAGTCGGAGAGAGAAAGTCAGAGAAAAGAAAGAAAGTCAGAGAGAAAGAAAGTCAGAGTCACAAAGAAAGAGAAAGAAAAATAGAGAGAAAAAGGAATAGAGAAACAGAATAGGGTTTGAGAGAAAAAGAAATCGAGTTTAAAAGAGAATTAGTGTTGAAGAGAAAAAGAGAAACTGAGAAATAGAGTGACAGAGACATCCAGAAACAGTTAAACAATGAGAAAAAGATAAAGAGTTAGAAAAAGTCAAGGGAGGAATAGACTGAAAAGTAAAGCAAAGCAGAGCAGCAAAGCAAGAAATACGGCAAAAAAATTACTAAACCACACCAAAGGAAGAGAGCAACCAAAAGGGGGGAGGGGGGGTATCTTTATTAGGGTTTATTCAACTTGATTGAACGAGGGTTTTTTATTTACACTTCAGCAAAGCAAGTGGAAATAACAACATACACAAGCACAAATACAATCCATATGCACACTGGTCAAAGTCCAATTGACATACAGAGCAATATGTGCAAGTGCAGCAGCAAACACCAACACAGAGCAACACAAGCCAACCCCCTATCAGTACAATGTAACAATTGTTCTATTTCTGGAAAATTCATTACATTTTATTGTTTCAGGAAACCCAAAACAACAGCAGCACAGGGAGAAGAAAACACTCATCCACCACACACCTCCTTCAGCTGACACACAAACCCACCCTCGCTCTTGTCTCGAGAGCACCCCATGGGAACGCGGTTCCCGGGAGCCCCAAAATCATCCCGCCTGACAAATCCCCGGCACGGTCGGCACCCAAACCCTGGCGATGAACGGCACCTCACAGACCGGCCGGGTCCCAGATAAACAAACCCAGCCGGGAGGGAAAACATCCCCAGACAGCGCAGCTGGGTTGTTTTTACCCTGAGTTTAAAAAGTAGCTGAAAAGCCTGAAAGGCAAAACTCACACACACAAGGTTAGGACCATTCCACACCCGCACTCTTCTCGCAGGCAGACAGACACAGGCACACACACACACAGTCACACACCCTTCAGCTTACACCCTGACTGCAGCCCTTACTCCAAACATCCCAGCCATGGAGATGCTCCGACACAGCTTCTGGATGCCGCTCCTCGACGTCGAACGGCGCGCGCTGGGAAAATCGGCAGCGTCGGTGACCGCGGAGATCCGGAGCCGCCTCGGGGACCTGCGAGACAACGGGAGGCGGTCAACGAGACGCCGAGGGCTGGGAGTTATTCCCACACCGGGCCCATAAGTCTTCTGCCCAAAAACCCATGAAAAAGAGATGAACCACTAAGTTTGATAACTCTTCTACTTAACCGTGACCCTACGTGCCGGGGCAGGGCAGCTCAAACCCAGAAAGCACACAGGGAAGTGTTTTACCATGTACAGCCCCGTGAAACAGAGTGGGCCGAGAGGCAAGAACTAAAACGCAGGGGAAAGCAGGGATTAGATACAATAAAATGTCGGTAGGGCCTTTTTTAAGCTGAACCTAAGTCGATCACTACATCAGGTTGAACTCTATGTTCACTTCCAAAGACATATGTCTTTTCAAATCCAGACAGCTGGTTTAGAACTTCTGTGTTGCTGTTTAGACATCAAGCTTTGGGGCTGAGGTTTTTTTATTCCCAGGTGCTTGCTGGCAGTAAAAATACACTTCACATCTGCAGTGTGTGCACGTGGCTTGGGCTGTGGATTCTGGGGCAAAAAAAATTCAGGAATCAGGGAAAGAAAGAGATGGAAAAGAGAAAGAGAAAGGGAGTGTGAAGGGAAAGGGAAAGGGAAAGAAAGGTGGAAGAGAGAAAGGGAAAGGAAAGGGAAGGGAAGGGAAAAATTAGACATAAAAATAATATTAAACCCAAAAATAAAAATAAATATGATGCCGCTCCCCATCCCGTTCCCCAGTTCCCCATCCCATCCCCCGCTCTCCATCCCGTTCCCCCACTCCCCCATCCCGTTCCCCCGCTCCCCCATCCCGTTCCCCGTCCCGTTCCCCCCCGTTCCCCATCCCGTTCCCCGTCCCGTTCCCCATCCCGCTCTCCCGCTCCTCGCTCACCGCCCGGGCCCGTCCGTGCCCGCCCGCCCCAACCGCTCCCGCCGATTCCAACTGGCCACGCGCAGCCCCGAGCCGCCTCCCCATTGGCCAGCCCTCGGCCCGCCCCGCCTTCCCATTGGCCGCTGGGCCCGTCAATCACGCGGGAAACCCCGCCGCCCGCAGGCGCTGTCCCACGGCGGCCGCTGGAATGCGGCCTGGGCACATCCCCAAGGGAAAAGGAGGCACAAAATGAGGAATTGGGAAGTAAAAGGGGAAGGCTGCGCAGCGCCCGCGGCGCCCCGACAACGAGGAGCGGCGCCCCGACAACGAGGAGCAGCCCCCACTCCTCTCCCCATCTTCGTTTTGCACCCCCGAGCCCTGCACGTTATCAGGGAGCAGCCCCAACCCTCTCCCATCATTAACTCGGAGATATTCCATGGTTTTTCCAAACTGCTGAATTTATTGTGCTGAAGAGCCGCTTCGTTCAGCACACACCGGTCCATAGAGCTGCATAGAAAAGTGCTGAGATACAATTCCAGGCTTCCCCAGCCCATCTCCAGGTGTCACCCCCAGCCCTCCCAGGGGCTCCCAGTTCCCAGGGCAGAGCAGAACCAGCACCCAGCCAGCAGCTCCTCGGTCCTGCGAGGTGTGTGGCACTTCCAGAAGTACACGATGCCTTGGAGCAAGGTGGCCAAACAATTCCACACCTAAACCCTTCAATCCCTGCACGTCAAGGCAGACTCACAAATGCCCAAGAATTCGCACCTGCCATGGAAAAGTTAAAAGATCAACGTCTGCCTGAACTGCATTTGCAGAGTCCAATTGCACCCATTTTGCTCTGCCTCACGCTCGCAAATTGCCCGGAACGTGCTGTGTACAACAGCCTGGAAACCATGAAAAACTCCTGACACTGGTATCCTGACGCCTCTTGCAGACACCCAGCTCAGGGAAAGCTTTGCAGCAAAGCACATCCCAAAGGAGCTGTTTTCCCCGAGGAAGCCCAGCAGCGGCAGCGCTGCCCCAGAGCACAAAGCAGCAGCTCTGCTGGGGAAGAGCATCCTTCAGTTCCTCTGCTGCTCACTTGACCAGAGAGCTGTTCCTAGGCCACATTCACTGCCCCACCCTGGATGAAATACCTGCACCCCCCCTTCCAAGTGCTCACTGCTCCCTGCTGTTCACGTGACCTTTTCTACATCAAACTACCAGGAACAGTACCCAGACAAATGGAGACCTTTCAAAAAAAAAAAAAAAAAAAAACCTGGGTTTGCATAAATAAGCACTGAACCTAAAAACTTTTATGTTTCCAGTATTCCAACCATGTCCAGATGGTGAGCAGGTGCTAAAAATAACAACAGAAAAGCACAAAAAGACACAAATCTTCCTTCTCGACCTTCAATATCCTCAATTCAGGAAAATCACCAAACTCAACAGCTCTATATAGAAGGGGAAAAAACCCCACGTGTACTTTGAGCTGGTGAGAAGAACAGGAACCTGCAGCAATTAAGGCTGCACAGTCCACAGCAGCGAGAGCTCAGCACACGTCCAGACAGGCAATTCCAGCACCTAAATTAAAAAAAGAAGAAAAAGTTGATTACTTTTTTTAAAAGTTACTCTAAGTTAGTAAAACCAAACCAGCCTTTGCTCTTGATTTTGGCTCACTGATGCACACACACACACACAAGAAGCCAATGGTCACACAGGGCCCCCTTGCAGAATTCCTGATCCAAACCCTCGCCTTTCCTGCCCAGCACTGAGGGAAATCTGACAGAGGATTCATAAAGAGCCCTCGCTGAGAGCAGTCATCGCCCCAGGCCTTCAGGCTTGGCAAGATCCTGAAGTGAACGGACCCAAATTCAATTCCTAAATCTGAATCTCTGACAAGTCCTGTTAGAAAAACAGCGGACAGTCCATCAGAACACAGAATTAAAAGGCTGCACAAGGAATAACAGAAGCTTTTCCAGGAATAGCACAAGTTCCTTCTCTCCCTCACCGGTCCGGGACCGTGAGACCGAACCTTGGGCCCCAGGAGACAGGAGAGCTGCTATCAACACCCGAACCTCCCAAGCGTTGTTATTGCTCAGAGAGCTGCGCCGGCACTGAGCTACTCCCATGCGCCTGCAGGGCTCTGGGGAGGGGCAAGACGACCTCCCACTCCTGCCTGGAGAAATTTCAACACCCTAAAAAGTCATTTCCCTTCTCTCTCTCTGAGCCACGGCCAAAGCAGCTGTGTAGAACGACCCGGGGGATTTATGGGAGGGCTGATTCTCTCAGGAAAGACCCCAGACCCTGAGGAAACAAAACCACCCCAAATTTCCAGCTGAAAACACGCTGCCTCCTGAACGGGAGCGCACAAAACTCTCTAGAGCCAGACAGGAGGTGACAGACCGGAAAAAGCCAAAAGATGTGCTCTGCTTGCATGCACTCTCTGACTGGTAATTCCACAGGAAATTCCCCACGGATCGTCAGCAGTCGCCTACAACTTGTCCTCTGCAATCATGACTGCCTTGGCTTTCTGTGGAAGCGTTTCAAACATCCAGGGAGGGTTCAGGGCCTCGGCTGGCTCGTTTATGGCTCTTCCTGACAGGCCCAGGCCAAACCCAAGCACCCCCCTCACTGCTCCAGCCCCAGGTTCAGGGAAATATTGATACGGCTTAGAAATACTCTCCTTCCCTGAAACTCAGTCCCTCCCTGCGCATCCCCGGAGAGGATTTACTCTGTCCTTTGTTCCCGACAGCACCTCTCCAGCACAAGTCCCACTTCACACAGACACTGACTAAGCAGACCTAAGGCAATGGTTCCAGCAGCAGCTGCAATCCCGAGCTCCCTGTCTCCTGCACAGCTCATCCAAGCACTCCCAGCAATCTCACCTCGGCCCAGACACCCTCTGTCCTCAGAGGGAAACACAACCCGATGGCACGCAGCTCTGGCACCACATTCCCTCTTCCCTTCTCCCTTTTTCCAGCACACCAGGCTGCTGGCAATGGCATTCCCATGGCAGTTCATCCCAGCACAGAGAAGAGGAGCCTGTGACTTACCCACACCATGGGCAGGACAAGGGGGGCCCTAGCTGACAGGGACGGGTTCTTCTAGCACAGAGGTTTCTGAGCCCAGAAAGGAGCCTTGCTTTGGCTTCCCTGACTTATTCAGCAGCCCTCTGGAAACACGTGGCAGGGAGGGAAGCTGCTTTTCCTGACACCATTCAGCTGCCAAAACCAGTAACCCCTCCACAGTGCTCCTGCAGCCTTGCCTGGCCCTGGGGCCATAGAGCAGGAGCCTTGTGGGCATGAACCTGCCCCTGATTCATCCCCTGAGCAAAACCCGCTAGTGAAAGGTGGTGAGAGCAACCAGGGCAGGGGTGGTAAGCAAATCTGGGACCCCTTAGGAGAGGCCTGTGCCACCAGAAATGTAGAATGGTGTCTTTCAGTTGAAGGGGACATACAGTGTTCATCTAACCCAGTTGCCTCACCAAACACGCTATCTGACATACAAAATAATAAGCAGAAACCTTATTTCTGATATTTCCTCACTTCTAAGTCTCAGAACTTGCAACTAAACCTACTCCATCTGAAAATCTGCGAATGTCATTTATTAGATTATTTGTAATCGTCCTCGCTGCTGAAGGGTTAACATGGTGTCCTTACATCCTGATGCTTATAAATAATTAAGGACACAGCAGAATTCTTCACTAAAATCTACTGTAGTCTTTTCCAGAACTGATTTCTAATCCTTTCCAAGACAGCTGCACAATTTATTATTAAAAAAAAAAGTGCTGAACCATATTTCACAACTTGCCAGCTGCCTGCCAGGGCAGAGGGGTGCATGGCTCTGGCAGGGAGGGCACAGCCTCAGCACCAGCCTGCCTGGAGAACCTAGCTCTGCTCAGTGCCTCAAGCAGCAGTGCCTCAGGAAGGACCCTTTCCCAGCCCATCCAAAAGGACATAGGCACTTACTGGTCTGGCCACAGGGAGGGGGTGAGTGCTGCAACGGGGAGGCTCCTGCACAAGTTTGGAGTGGGCAAAGAAGGCACAACTGAGAAGGAATGGCCACCTCAGCCCCTCTCCTTCATTACAGCTCTGCACCTTCCCCTACCTGTAGGTCATAGGGAGAGGTGACAATGGGCACTGAGAGAATTAGTTGGCTGAGCAAGCTGGTGGGCAGAAGGTCCAAGAAGCTGACTTGCAAAAAAACCCCAAAACCTAGAACAGTTCATCGTGATTAACCACATATCAGAAATGCCTTCCTCTCTAATGGTAAAGCCACTGACACACTTCTTCTTCTCTTGCTTTGTCATTTATCTCGTAAATCAACCCATCTGCTTTCAAACCAAACGTGCCAAGTAAATATGAAGATTATTAGGAAGCCTTTTTATTTCCCTAGAGCAAATTAAACAGCTGGAGGTTACATTTTTTTTAACATTGCCAAGCTGTTACCAGGCGTAACAAAAGGCAGTTGGCTGCACACACAGCCCCGCAATGTTTCACTGGGCTGATGCAGCAAAATCAAGGAACTTGTGCCTTGCACCCAGCTGCAAATGCCAGAGACGCACCGCTGATTTTATGGCAACTGTCACACCAGGAGAGCTGATCCTCCCAGACAGTGGAAGTACACAATTAGGTCACATTAAACATCGAGAAAATGCCACAGCAGTTCCACATGCCCACTACAAGGGAGTGACACTGGAAAACAGTTCCTAGCTGGCAAGAGCCATCCCAGCATCAGTGCATAATAAACTGCTAAAAGTTTACAGATGAAGTCTGAGGGTGCAGAAGCGTGAGCAATCACCCAAACAGAGGGATTCGTAACATTTTCCCACAAGGCAGAGAAGTAAGACAGGCAAGCACCAAAGCCTGGTTTATTCCCCCTGGGAAGCCACCGCTACCTCCTGTTCACAGAAACAGAGGGGCTGGGTACAGCATTCCTTCAGGAGGGTTTCCTTTAGGGCCAGAATAACAAGATGAAGCAGTGGTGCTCACAGCAGAAGCTTCAGACTTGTGTAGGCTTTTTTTCCATGTACAACACCAAGCTCCTAGCCTTACCACAGGAGCAAAAGTGTTTGCAGTGTCCTGACCATTGCACCCACACACTACAGAGTACGTCCTTGGCCAGAGGTGGACTAGCGAGAAAAGCACAGCCCACTCTGCTTACAGAAAGCCTTTTGCATCCTGTCAGCACCACCTACGTTCAGCTTAGTCCAGTCTTGCACACCTGAAATCAAAGGTAGTTATGAAAGGCAGCTGTTGTCACAGATAACAGACATTCTGTTGCACAATTATTTGGTGCTCGCCACAAATTGCACCGAAACAACTTCTATGCCATTGCCACAACAGTGGTAATTCTTTAAAACATGAATAAAAGGGCTCTGTACAGGAGGGCAATGCTGCATGGGGAGAGAACACACCACACCATGTAAACTTCAACACTGTGAGAAGTGTCAGTCTATGTCTTTTTACTCCCATATACTCCCATGTATCTTGAAACTACTTGTGGAGTCTACTGATTACAAAAGCATGCTTAATTTTGCCTGTGATCAAAGACACGGCCATGATGCAGCAGCAAGCAGTGCACCTCAGGGAAACGTCACACAGTTTTTGGGATGGTAAGTGGGCAGCACAGCTTTCTCAGCACATGAATTAACACCTCAATTCTTTAAAAGTTTCCATTTTACCAGTTTCTTCACCAGCACTAGTTGTCGTGATCAGCAGTCCTGTTGCAATATCTCCTCTGCATGCATCCTCACAGAGCATCCCCATGGTTCGCTCCCCAACACAAGAGCAAGGCTATTCTTTACACTTTTAGGTCAGCCCTTTAGCACAGGCCAAGAGCAGCAGCTCATCCCAAAAGCAGCTGTCAGAAAGGCACAGGCAGATACGCATGCAGGAAGTAACCTCCTGAGGTACTGCTGCTGCACTGCCCGTGACCAGGTCTGAGAGCAAAGCCACGCACCAGCACATGCTAAGAACCAAGCTGAGGGCTTAGAGGAAACAACCAACCTCCAGGATATTTTGAATTGTGAAACTTAATTTAAGCTACAGCCCAGAACAAAGAAGTTATGACACCCTCATAAACCAGATTTAGTCTGCTCTGTCATGGCACAAGATTACAATGTCACACTTTCACAGAATGGTTAAAGATTGGAAAGGGACCACTGGAGGTCACCTAGTTCCCAGACATGCAAGGGTCCCCCAAAGCAGCTTATTGAGGATTGTGTCCAGATACCTTCTGAATACCTCCAAAGAGGGAGACTCCACAACTTCTCTAGGCAATCTGTTCCAGTGCTTGGGCATCCACACAGTGAAGCTCTTGCTCATGTACATCAGTTTCTGCCCGCTGCCTTTTGTACTATCGTTGGGCAAAACCCAACCAGAGCCTGGCTCCATCCTCTTGGCACTCTCCCTTCAGATACTGATAGACTTTGATGAGGTTCCCTCTCTGTCGTCTCTTCTCGAGGCTGACCAGGGCCAGCACCCTCTGCCTTTCCTCACACATGAGATTCTCCTTAATCATCTTTGTCACTCTAAGCCGGACCCTCTCCAGAGGCTCCATGTCTCTCCTGTCCTGAGGAGCCCAGAACTGCACACAGCACTCCAGATGCGGCCTCAGCAGGGCCGAGCGAAGGCGCGGGGTCCGTCCCTCCCGGGGAGGCTCCGGCGGCCTGTGTGAGGGCCGGGCAGGAGCGGGGCGCGCCGGCCGCTCCCTCTCGCGGCCGCGGGGCTGCGCTGGGCTCGCAGCGCTGCGGCTGCCGGGCCCTCGCTCCCGGCAGGGCCCGGCCTGGGCCCCACCGCCCGTGCGGGAGCACCGGCCGCCGGACCCGCCTCCCGGGACACAGCCCCGCTCCCGCCCGACCCCGGCCCCGCTTACAGCGCCTCGAGCCCTAAGTGACAGCTGGGCTTCGCAGGACCGAGCGCCATGGAAAAAGGGAATCCAGCCGAAATCCGCACGCCTCACACTCCCAAGCTGTAGGGTGGGCTCTGATGAGAGCAAGAGCTCATCAAGACAGGCCCAGCCTAACCTGGGGGAGACCTGCGACAGAGGAGCTTGAATGTCCCATACCTGGGAAAGCAACAAAAAGCCTTAACCCAAAATTATTTAAGTAGTTCATATTCAGCATAAGTTTTCCTCCCTAATTCCCCATGCCCTCCCCACGACCCCAGCCAGCCTGGGTTTTGTAGAGTAATTTTAGGGCTCCGTGTTTCTGACCAGATCTCATCTACCGTGACATGTGACAGAGCCCAGTGAGTGGAAGGCTCCAGCCCACAGATCCCCAAGAAAATCTAAGATTTCCTTGCTGCTCATGCAGTTTTCTCAGACTCTTTGTCAAAAGTTATTGGTGGCTATTTTTTAAATGAAAGGAGTAGAGAGAAAATAGCTTTGAGGCATATTGGGCTAGCATATTGTTCAGACTCTGTACAGGAACAATAAAGCTTTTAGGATCCTTTGATTGACATATATAATGAAGGTAGCTGTCAAACCTTTGTGCAGCAATTTTATTTTGTATTGACAAGCTATTTCACTGGCCAGGGTTTTGCATAAAAGGAATAATTCACATTGTTGTGGTGCTGCTATTTACAGAGCCTAGAGGACAGTGGCATCACTACAATATAAAGATTAATATTCAAATTTCTTTTGAAATACATAACTCTGTATGCAACCTATCCTACGTGCGCATCTTCATACAGGGAGAAAGGCATTGTTCTGCAGAGAGAAGGGGGCCTGGAGCTGCTGGGGGTTGTTGTTCATTCACTGATTCATCATGTAGCTTTTGAAAAGCCACTTAGTCACTCTGCAGTTGAATGTTTCTCTCTGGAGAGCAGAGAACAAAGCCTCAACACAAACTGCCATCACTGTTACCAGTCAGTGGCAGAGCTCACAGAGCCAGCATGGGGTCAAGGGGCTGCTCTGAGCAGCCCTTGTGTGCACAAAGCCCAGGACAGCTGTGCTCCTCCCAAAGAAGCTTCTTTCTCCTGCCAAAGCAGTGGCAGGGTCAGCTTGGGCTACCTGAGACAGCAGTTGCTGCTTGCCCACTACCTTTCTTTGATTATGAACAATAACTTGCCAAGAAATCACTAGCCTCAGAGAAAACAGGCAGAAAGCAAACGAGAGGGCAAAGCAAAACATAAAGGAGAGGGGGGGAAAAAAAAATACACATAAGCAAGGATGACTCTCACACTGTATTTGCTATGCAGTCAAGCCCACAAGTGGGTTGTGTATCTGAAGGTGGAAATACAAAGACGTGTCCTGTTCCCTGGGGAAAGGTAAGCAACTTCTCAAATGATCTTTAGAGGCTATTATCAGTCTCGCACTAGCACTGACATACCCTGTGCCCAAAGCCACAGCATGCACACACTGTATCCATAAAAAGAGATATTCATAGCTCTGCAGCTCATAGAAGTGCTGTGCCCGTGCTCTGGTACCAGTATCATTTAAAACAAAACAAAACAAAAAAAAGTTTGAGTTGCAAGTGAGGGCATGGAAGAACTTGCACGGCAAGAATTTGGAAAGAGCATGGTAATCCAGCTTGGTCAATGGGCACACAATTTTTTAAGAGTGTACCACGTTTGTTTGTTCAGTCATTCCTATATTCATTTTCAAGTCCAGAGACAGCAGCTTCATGTCTAGCCCCAAAATAACAGCACTGTCTGAGACAAAACCAGCTTGGTCAGGGGTACCAGAGCTTTTCCCAGCCCGTTTATGTAATAAAGCATTATATACAACTGTTGGAAAACATACCAGTTTAAAAATCTTTTATCTATGACTTTAGCCAGGTTTGCTCATCTTTGCCCCAGGGGAAGGGAACTGAAGCTTCTTTCCAGGGCATTGTTTCTCTAGGTGAGGCCTGATGGGCTTAGCATTTCAACAGACTGGGAGTAGCCCCAACAAGATAAAGCCATCGATGGAACATCAACAGAACCAACAGAACCTCAGTGGCCATCTAGGAACATCTACCCCAGACTCTGCCTCCGGCAAAGACTGATAAGAAATTCAAGCAATGAAGATCTAATTAACATCAGAAGCGAAGAAATCCGGATCTAATAGGAGAGCAGATACTAGGAACTACACAACTTGAGACCAATGAACACTGACCCAATTAGTTTCTGTGAGTTTTGACTGCAAAAAAGATCTGAAAATTCTAGTAAAGATCATGTGTCATGGAATGATTCTCCGCACACCCGGGCTATGTGCGGATGAGATGATTTCTGTGGTACATCCTGGCCAGAGAAGAAAGTAGTGCCTTGACTCTCTAACATTAAAAATGTTGTTGGAGGGCTTTTTGTTTTTCCTGCAGTTTCAGTGACACAACCAGGAAGCAGAACAGGAGCTATATGTCCCTGTTACTTGGGTCCTAAAATACAGAGAAAGAAGACAGGGCAGAAAGCAAAGAAGAAAAACAGCTTTGTCCTCATTCACATGATAGCCCTGTAAGGCTTTAACCCAAAAGATGTAACTGTATAGTGAAACATCTATGGGGGACTCTCTTGCCTGGCACAGAGGGGTTCTGCAGATAGACTTCCAGGGTGGGGAAAGAGTACCAAGTCGGCAACACAAATTACTTCAGGCCAAACTCCAATACATAACTAGAGATTCCATAGATACATCCAGCCTTAAGCCCAGGAGCAATACAGGTGGAGAGAACGGAGCCTGGGTGATTAAAACTACCTATTTAAGCAGTTCAAGGTAGCTGGAAGCAGCACTGGTGCCTCTGGGTTTCTCTGTTCATTATTTAAGGTGAACATAAAAACACAGAGTGCAGGAGCCCAAGGATGTTCCTCACTGGCTTCAAGCTGGCAGTTTGCTAAAAGCAGCGCTCCTTGGTTTCCTTGGTTTGCCGACCAGCAGTGCCACCTCCCCTCCCTGCTGCCACGGTGCTCAGCCTTCCCCAGGGTTAACAAAAGGGCACGTTACTCTGCTTCGCCAGATTTCAGCTCTGAGAATTTCATTCTGAACAGTTCAGCATCTGCTTTAGCCAAAACAGTTCCGCTATTTCCAGGAATATTATTAAAGGAAAAATATACTGCTTGGCACACGCTACCTAAATTCAGGCAACCTTTTATATGAGGATCTCTAGCTTCGGAAGGGAAATTTTGAAATCTGGCAGAGAGGTGACCTTTGTGGTAGAAATGTGTCTATCCCTATCAAAACCTACCTACCTTTGGCCAGATTACAGAGCAGGGAAATACTGCAGTTAAGGGCACGGTAACGAGTTCTGAGAACTGCAGTTACTTGCTGTTTCTGCTGTGGGCAAGAGGTCCCTGATCTCCTGCAGAGCTGCAGCTTGTGCTCACCCACTGCCTTGGCCAGTTACGGCTGCACAGGTCCTCCATGGCTGGATGACGAAATTACAGAGCCAAGGGTGAGTGGAGAGACCAGCATTCCATCTGACGCCTACATACATTCCCGTAACTTTCGGATACGGGACAGCCCCATCTGCCACACAGCCCAGGGTCAACGTCAGCATCACGAGTGCTGCGCAGGCACGAGGGCACTGCAGGAAACAAACTGCGACCAAAAAACCCAGGGCCATTACAATACATCGATGCACAGCTGGAAGAATTAATGTCAAGCAGACAACGGCATTGCAGATGTCCCCTAATAACGAAGGCTTGAATCTGCTGTCTCAGTAAAACTCTCTAAACGAGGTTTGTGTGCAGCTTATGGGGAGTTTATGAAAGAAATATAAATATAGGCCATCATTCTGCAAAGCTTCACAAACCCAAACCCTTGCATTCAGGTGCCATCTCTCGGACTTTGCTGCAAAATCAAGGCCATTCACGTTAAAAGCACAGACAAGAACATCTGCTCAAACTGATGTGTTTTAACTGTATTAGTTAATTATCCAGACAACTCTTCTTATGTCATGGAAATGCAGTTTGAACACTGGCAGATAAATGCTCTTGCATTAAAAAGGGAGAAATCAGTATTTGCTGTTGGATGTAAGCAGCCATTAGAAGAAACAGTCCCACCTTTCACCCAAGCATACCTTCTCCCCATCTTCAGCACATTATGCAGTCCTTCTGTGTATCCGTGTGTGGGATCTCAGGACTCATATCCATATACCGAGAACTGGCATGTCATCATCATCCTGGAGAATGATTTCAGTTCATTAAGTGCTGCTAGGAAAAAGATATAATTCCTCTCACCAAAAGCCTCAACAGGCTACAAAGGAAGAGTACAAGGAAAAGTTAACTTCTTTCTTCATTATATGTATGCCCTTTCCTCATGCATAAAGCAGGAGCAACACAGAACTTCTATACATATAAAGAAGTTCTATAGATAGATAGATTATATACTTCAGTACATATATGTACGTAGATAGATATAGATCTATGTATTATTATGTACATACTTCAGGTCTGGTTAAAGCACAGCGGCGAGCAGAGGGGGTCTGTGGCGCTTTCATTCCGTGAGAGAAGAAAACCGTACCTCCTGCAGAAGGCAAACTGTCCGTGCAGACTGCAGAAGGCACTCAACAAACAATTTTGGTTTGTCACTCAAGTGCTTGGTTAATGATTCACCCTGAACAACCAGGCAAGGAAGAAGCGAGCTTGTTCTCCTTCAGTGCACTGGCTGCATTAAGAAGAAAGAGCTCAATGTGGAGCCAGTGCAAGAGAGAAACTTCCCACCTGCACTGCTGCAGGAAACTCTTCCCAGGAGTATGAACTGGGATTATGTATCACAACAGCAGGTATGGCTGGAACTATGGAACCAACCCAGCCACACACGGACCTTGTGATATATTTTTCATTAGCACAACCCAGATCCTTTACGCAGTAGTTGCCTCCCAAATGTGGAAACTGCAAGATAAAAAGCACATTTGGGTGACTTCTTGATGGGTGACTGCAGAGCCACAGGCTCATCTCAGATCTCCCACAGACCCAGCCTTGGAGTGCCTGCAAATTCCTTTTTTCCTCTTATGCTTCTGAATGGTTAAAGGCAGCGTGGCGAGCCATTTTACAGGGGATTTCAAGAAAATGACACGCTTGATGTTTACATGTTTTTGCCCATGAGACAACTTTGATATGCCTTGTGAAACACATGCTTTCACAGAAATCTGAGGAGGAAAACGACATCACCAAGAACAGTAAAATCTTGTTCTGTTTGGAACAGACAATTTTAACAAGACTGTTTTAACGGGAATAGCATTTGGTAGATATTTTTAAATGTTGGCAGCAGGTTTTGCTAGACAAAATTTTATGATATCATTCCTTGGATAGATTGCTAATCTGCAAAAACCCATCATTTGAGACCCATTCTAACATTACAGAAGTCCCTTGATTTCCATGTACACAAGGTCAGGCCATTTATGAGTGTAAAGTGTCCCCAGTACTTAATTTTTCCAGGTGACACCCGGTGCCACTTGGCTGTTTGAAAGACAATTTGAGCCAGTACACTTCCACAAAGGACTGCACAGAATGGCCATGTTCTTCTTCCCTTCTAAGAGTTGCATAAGCAGATATAAATGTTTCTGTGTTCAATAACTAAAATTAAGATTCCCTTTGCTTGTAGCCTCCTTCGAGAATGTCACTATTCTGTTTGAGAAACCACATCCTGCTCTGCATCCTATGTGGATTCATTCTGTCAATCCAGGGAGATCAAGTTCAGCAGCCTCCCAGGACTGCTGATAATCTCCTGAAAGTCCACAGTAAACATTTCTTTACACACTGGATCAGATCTGATGAACTATACAACTTCACACCAGCCAGGAAAGTGTGTGGGACTGACTTTTTAACCAATGCAGATGTGGGGGTACACTTACAGGCCAACTATAATTTTCCCTAGAGA
The DNA here is from genome assembly GCF_965178545.1 of Coloeus monedula. Taxonomy (NCBI): domain Eukaryota; kingdom Metazoa; phylum Chordata; class Aves; order Passeriformes; family Corvidae; genus Coloeus; species Coloeus monedula. Next base: position 615,045 of record NW_028120800.1, on the reverse strand, counting down.
ATGCTGAGCATATATTTTTTCCACTCAGAGCTATTGTTCCATGTTTTCCCAGGACTTCAGAGTGTGTCCAGCAGTGACTGGAACCCCCATGCAGTAAACCCACTCAGGCTTACCAGGAAGCTTCTGTGGGAGCCTCAATTTTTGGTGCAGCTCAGAAGCTGCACGTGCCCAAAGCATCCCGACGGGAACACGAAGCTTCCCTCGTGCATTTCATTTCTTTATCCGAAATATTCTTCCCACTCAGCCACAACCTAGAAAGGAAAAAAAAGGAAAAGAAGGAAGATAATTAATTTTGACATAAGGAGTCTTGACTATCGCGACACACTGCCAGGTGAAAAAACATCCCTGCCCCTCTAACAAATCCCCCTGATACTGTCTCCATCAAGTATCAATTATTTAAACGCTGTATTAAGGAGAGTAAAGACACAATGCTTGGAATTCTCAACAACGGCTCAGCTTGGCTACTCCAAGCACTTTCCCACCCGGGGAGCTGAGCAGTCCCAGATTTAAACACCACATTTAATACAAATCTGACAGCAATTTGATTTGATTTGGCTGCCAGCATCGGAGCTGCTTCCACACAGACACACGAGGCTGCTCCGAGCTGCCATTTCATCGGCGCCTGGGGACAGGAACAGCACCCGCACCGGCCACCTGGCTCAGCCCGGGCTCCATCCAGCACCCACCGAGAGCCGCTGCGAGCTGAAATCCTCCCGGCCCCTCCTGCCGGGGAAAGCCTGCCTCCGGCTCCGGCTGCCCCCAGCTCCCACCTCCCGGGGAAAGCCTGCCTCCGGCTCCGGCTGCCCCCAGCTCTCACCTCCCGGGGAAAGTCTGCCTCCGGCTCCGGCTGCCCCCAGCTCCCACCTCCCGGCAAACAGCAGCTCCATCCTTGGTGGCTGCTCCCGGCTGCGGGCAGCCGCCGCCCTTCGGGCAAGCCGATGGCTCGGGCAGCTCCGGTGCCCGCTCTTCCTCGATGCTTTTGCGTTTTCCTGCAGCTCCCCGGGCCGGCGGGAGCGGGGGGCGGCGGGGGCGCGGCGAGGCGGCGGCGGCGGCGCGGTGGGGGGGGGGGGGGGGGGGGGGACGAGAGCCCGGCACGGCACCGCGGGGCGCGGGGACCTCTCGTGGGAGAGGCGCGGCGCGCGCGGCACGGAGGTGTCCCCGCCGATGCCTGCTGGCCGGCGCCCACGCGCCTCCCGCCCGCCCCCGACGCCGCTGACCCCACAGCCCGCAGCAGCCCCAGGTGTGAGCGGCCAGGATGAGGAGGGGGCGGCTCCTGCCAGAGGCCGCTCTCCGAGGGTTCCCCGGGCACAGCTGTGCAGGGAGCTGCTGGTCCAGAGGGGCAATGGGGGCATCCCCAGTGTCCCTCCAGGGACAATGGTCGGAGCATCCGGCAGGAGCTGGGGAGCAGCCGGAGGCACCTGGGCACAGAGCACTGCTCCCAGAAAATGCCCAGGGAAAACCCCTCGTGCCAAGGGGCAGCACCTGAGCAGGCAGGGCAGCATGTGGGGTCCCAGGGAAACATTCCACTTTCCCCTTTCATCTTGGTAGCCCTTCCCCAGTGCCCCCAGAAAAAAAGGGGGGTTATGAGGAGAAAAGGGATTTAAACGGAGGGAAAAAAACTTCCATAATTGTCTGTGTTGAAATTGAGGGGGAATCCCCTTCCTCTGCAATTTTAAGGGCATCAGTTGAAGAAAACCCTGACTTTTCCATGCTCTTAGGGGTATCACTTGACAGGGAATCCCCATTTTCCATTATTCTCCAGTTTAAATAGAAGGGGAAAACCTTGACAATGCTATTTTATTGATTGGAATTGAGCATAACTCCCCCATTTTCATCATCCCAAGGTTTAAATTGAGGGGAAAGCCCGGTTGTCCCTCCTTTATAAGGGTGTGAATTGAGGGAGAAATCCCCCTTTTTCCATCACTGGAGAGACCTGAAGTAAGGAAAACCCCTCTTTTTCCAGTATTTTAGGGGATTCAGAGGAGAGAACCCATTTATTGCTATGGCATCTATTTAAGTAGAGACAAACACTCCCTAGTCTCTCATTTTAAGGGGTTCAATTGAAGGAAGCTCCCCCTTTTTCAGCATTTTAAGAATTTAAATCTGTACTTCAGGGCACTTCTAGCTGTGTACTGGCACCTAATCTCTCACAAGGGAGCGAGCCCAGCACTCACAAAACCTTCCTGCTGCCAGAGAGCCCATTATTTTTTCAGTTTTATTTATAATGAATACATCCCTAATTAGAGACCCCAACAGGAGTCACACCATGTATATTATTACTATTCTTCTCCACCCTCCATAGTCCTGTGACTCAATAGCCACCAATGAACAATTACAGAACTTAACAAGGAATCATGCAACTCATGTGTCTACGCTGCCAAAACAAGAAGCTTTTTTACCCTTTCAGTGGATGCAGCTGTAGTGAAACAGAAGGCATCTACAGAGCCCTTTAGTCACCTGGAATTTAAGGCAGAGCAGCCAAACAGCTGCAGCTCCTCCCAGTGCTTTTATCCCTTCTGGTAAAATTGCCTCCTCCCTTTTCCCGGGCATTGTGGGAACGAGAGGCGGGCCCGGCCAGGGGTATATTAACCCCAGCCCTGGGTAAAAAGAGGCTCATTCTTTCTGTGGGGTTAGTTGGGTTGAGGGTGTCTTTTTATTTCCATGAAGGGGGGGTCATTCAGGTTTTCTCAGCTTTCTTTCAGCAGGTGCTTTTGGCATCTAAAGCAATAGAGGCTTTGAAGACACTGTGAAGAAGATAGCATTGAGTGCATAGTTCGTGATTTTTGGATCGAGTGTTCAAGGTTGTTAAGGTGCTTGGTGCTTTTTGTATTTTTTTTTCCTTTGCCTTGTTTTTCTTAGAAGCACTGCAATTTCCTGAAATTCCAGATTGTGTCAGTATTACACTCCAAATGTTTCAGCAGGTTCATTGTGCTGCAAGAGGGAGCTACCCTGGGTCAGAGATGACATCGGAGATGGAGGCTTCTGATAGGTAAGTTAAAGACTGCAAGTATGAGTGGGAGCGGGAGCAGGGTCCCAGTTAGTAGCTGACTTGTTGGGATTTGGCTTGTATGCCACTACACTGGTGGATTGATTTTGGTTTTCTTTGTCATAGCTGACTAAGAGGCCAACCTGGTGATCCCAGTGCCTTTGGAGATGGCTGAGGTGGACTCCTTTGCATCCAGTGTGGATTCTCATCACCGGTCATCTGAAAGCTAAGTTGGGGGCTGGGGCCCGGAGAAGGGATGATAGCAGGGTAGTGGGTTGGAAATTGCTGGGAGAGATTTAAAAAGTAGTGTAGGGGAAAGGGATGCTCTCCAAGGGGCTTCTTAGGTAAGCTAAAGGGAGTAGCCCTACTTTTGACTGCAACTGTAGGGTGTGCAGCGCAGAGCAGTTCCAGTGTGTGTTGTCTTGTCCGGTGTGTGTTCTGTGTCTTTGGCTTCCCTTGGATCAGATCTCTCTGCCTTTTACCCTTAAGGGGCTCATCATAAGCATTGGCCAATCATCTCTAGCTTCTTGATCTTTCATACTTCTCGGTAGGATGCCAATATCACTTGTTCTTTTACCAGTGGGCTTGGCCACATCTTGGAATCACATCTTGAAAGCATTGAGTCGGATCTCTTTGGAGGCCTTGTTCCCGGCTGTACTGCCATCCATCCTTTCCAGCCTTGAGCTGTAATGTCCTGGAGCTTGTAAGATTGTCAGGATATGGGAGCATTCTAAATGTGGCCTTGTCTCTCACAGCCATCTTGATCATTGTGACTGACAGTTCTTAGAACAGGTCACTGTTCCAGTCTTTTCTTCTGCTCCTTAGAGCCTCTTTCATCCACCATTGCCATATCATCAGTTGTCTCTTTTGGCGTCGTCCCTGTCCTTGCCATTGTTCTTCTTGCCGAGAGCTTTTTTTATCATCTTCATGTCACACTGCTTGTAGTATAATGTGTTGTTTGAGTTTGTGTCTAGCCTGGAATTGCTCTGCTCTGTAGAGTAGTCTTGGGGGGGGGGGGGGTTAGGTGGAGAAGAAAGGAGACTTTACAGGGAGCCTTTTGCTTTGCTCAGCCACCTGAGCCACGCCTCGGATGGAGTGACTGTGGCCAGTCTGTGTGGTGTTCAGTGGAGATGTGGGAGTGGTGCAGTGGTGTCTTGCAGTTTCATAGTAGTTTGTCCTAAGGCCGACTACTGTGGGATCCTAGGCAGTTTGCTTTGAGGAATGAGAACTTGGGAGAGGCTAAGCTTTCCCTGTCTGTCTGGGTAACTTTGACAAATAATTCTTTTGCAGAGGGAGAGCATGTAAACCTGATATGAATGGAGGAGACCAGAGGAGCACAGCAGCGAGGTGGGTCAGTGCCTGAAGTCCAAGCTACGGCCTGACTTTGGGCTCTATGTTTACCTCACTGTTGGGATTTTCATTTTGAAGATGCGAAGCACTTGGCACAGCAGGTTATTGGCACCGGGGGGACCATGAGCTGGATGAGTATTGATTCCAGCACAGAACTGGATGCTACTGGAGTTGTTGTATTAGTGATGAAACTATAAGTAGCCTTTGATTTTTTTTTTTTTTTTGTGTTTTACAGGTGGTCTGCAGCATTCAAATCGCTACTCCAACATGACAGACACCCTTGCAGAAAGAGGTCACAGTCGAGCACTTTCAGGTGGAACCTATCTCGGCAATGCAACCCTTTTGGACACTACATGGGCATGTGCCTTTCCATTTTGTTTTGCCCCTTCTCCCCTGGGAAGGTTGGTCATCATTCAGCTTTTCAGGGGTGGTGTTTCATTTTGGTTATGTTGCAGGGCTGTTCTTTGTCTTTATTTTTAGGAAGTAAACCTGGATATCAGCAGTCAAGGTCAAGTGAGTGAGGTAAGCAGTGACCAGTGGACGCAACCAGTTATTGCTCGGGTGCCAAATTCTGGGGCAGCTCAAAGCATGCTCATGTCTGAGCATCCATTTGTGTGTTTTAGGTGGCCCACTTGTATTATGCCTACAGGGGCTGAACCCCCTCATGGACCAGCTGATGGAGCCAGTTTATCACCCTTGAGCTGCCTGTCCCTGTGAGCCTTCCAGAAGTATTACAGGGCTCTGCGATGAAGCCTGTACCTTTTCTGTTTGAAGGTGCCATCTGGGCAGCCTTTGGCAATGGCTGAGGAGTTGTGGAGAGTCGGGGAGGGAGGGAGGAGCGAGGGTCCCCTCAAGTTTCAGTAATGCCACATCACCTTGTCTCCCCTTAACCCAGGGATACCCTGCGACGTCGGCCTCGGAGTGCGGCCCCAGCGTGTGAGCCGAGGACCGGGGCGTTCTCAGGAGCCGGTGAGTAGTGGAATTGTTGGGTTTTGGCTGATGTGCTGCTGAGTTCAGGCACTGATGTTTGGTTTTCTTTATTGTAGTAGACTGAGAGAGAACAGCCCTCTGAGGGCAGGAACTTCCCAGATGATGAGGTGGCCTTGTTTTGCACCTGATGAGGATTTGCATCCCTGGATATCTGAGAGCTAAGTCGAGGGCTACACCTCAGGGAGGGGGATGAGAGTGGGGTGCTGGGTCAGGACTTGGTGGGAGGGATCTTTGAATTAGCTTTGGAGTTGGGGATGTCCACGAGAGGGACCCTTAGGCCACGTAAAGGCAAAGTCTCGCTGTTGATCACAATGCTGAGGTGTGCACGGCAGAGCAGTCCCGGTGCGTGTTGTGTCACTTGTCTATTGTGTGTTCTGTGTCTCTATTGTGGGCATCTTGTGTCACATGTCTTTTGCCTTACCCCTTTGAGGGGCTTATCAGAAATGCTGGGCATCATCCTCAGCAGCTCCTTTGCGTTCCTTGGCCCGACGCTGGTACCCTTGAACCTTTGACTTGCAGGCTCGGACATGCATGGGAATCGCATCTCTCTTTAGCACTATTGAGTCAGACACCTTTTACAGTCTTGTTCTGAGCTGTATTGACAGCTGTGCACTGCAACGATCCCTTATAACAGATTAGGACTTGGGAGAATGTGAGGATAGGTAGAGGATTCCAACCGTACGATTCTCGGGCGTCCATCTTTGCGGTTCTTGGCATAAGTCCTTCTGTTAAGGTCTTTTCCTGCCAGAGTTCTTTGAGCTTCATCTAGGTCATGTCATTGGTAATTCTTCTTGCTGAGACTTTCCTTTCCTTGTTGCATCCCCTTGTTTGTCATCTCCTGTGTCACAGGTGTCTGTGTGTTTGGCCTGGGGCTGCTTTGCCCTGCTACATAGTCTGGGTGTAGGTGTAATAGGATAAGTCCTAGGGACTTGACATTTGTAATGTAGGGATTAGTTGGACTCAAGATGGTATTTCTAGATTAACACAAAATGTTTGGAGCTGCTAAGTTACGATGCAGTACTTTGACTTTTGTCATCACTTTCTTTCAGATGCAGATGGATTGAATCTGTGGCAGAGTGCCCCATACCAGGTGAGGTGGTTCCCACAGGAAGGTCAGTCACCGTTTGTCTTTGCAGGGCAAGTGTAAATGGTGACTATGTTACAGCTTTGTTCTTCATCTTTATTTGTAGGAAGTAATGCTGAAGATCAGTGGTCAAGGTTGATGGAGCGAGGTGAGCGGTGACTGGTGGCCAGAATGAGTTGTTACTGCTTGGGTATCAGTTTCTGGTGCAGCTCTAAGCATCCGTTTTTGTTTGTGCATTTTAGGTGGTCTACTGGGAAGGTGTCCCGGCCCTGGGGATGCTGGAGGCCAGGTGGGTGCAAGCTTAAGCTGTAGGTGTGGTGTACTTGAGTTGGAGCGGGGAGGCTGTGGTTTCAGTCTCTCAGCATGTTTTATTGCTTTGCTTCTCTGCAGGTGCTGCTGCTGCCCTGGGCATGCCAAGGGACAGAGGCGAGCAGGTGAGTTGGCATTTAGGTGGGGCGACTGATAGGTGAGAGGTACGTGGCAGCATGCGAAGCGTGTCCCTTTTCGCTTTGCGGGTATCGTCCGGGCCACCTCCGGAGTCGGATGGAGATTTGAGGTGAGCCTGGGCCAGTGGTGCAGAGGGAGCCCAGCCCGTGCATTTATTCTTCTGGAGGGCAATAGTTGCAGTTTCTGTTTTGTTGTCTTAGGTACCACAAGTAGGTGCAGAGCCTAAGTTTGGAAACGGCAGGTGAGCGATGAGCCTCAGCAGTTATGAGGGAGAGAGGCATTGTGCAAGGGGTCACTTCTGGGACATGTCATCACAGTCTGAATTTTGTCATTATTCTCCATCTTTTGCAGCCACCCAAGTGGGCTGTGGGCCATGTATTGACATCCACGGTGCTGAAGCGTTCTTTTCTGTTGAGGATGGATTTCGTCTGCTGGTCTTCAGAGAGCTAAGTGTGGGGACTGTTGGTTGGGAGAAGGCAAAAACCTTTGGAATCACAGGAGGCAATTTGAAGTTAGCTGAGAGGAGAGGGCTGTAGTGGGCCAGGCCCCTTGGAGGTTAAGGGAGAGAGGGTTTCTCTTCAGCATCACTCGAGCCTTTGCTGGGCCGGGCAGTTCCAACCCATCTCCATGTTCTCGTGAGCTTTGCATCATTGGATTTTGAGTCTCGATGTCATTGTCCATCTTTTCACCCGAGGAGCCTGCCTTCGGGTCTGGCACGATTGCCATGGTATAAATTGTGCCTACTCTTCAGTGTAGCCACGCTTTTGAGCACTTTTGAGCATAGCAAGCACGTGGACATCTTGCATCTTGGCCATTTGTGGGTCGGTCATGTTTTGTGATGTCACTTCAGCCTTTGGCAGCAGAATCCTTCTCTAGGGATCCCTTTGTATCAGCTGGCAGTCGTTGCCTCCTTCTCTAGGCCTACTGCACTTCTTGAGCATCCTCTTACCAGCTTTGGCACTAACTTCTCATAAGGAGTTTACCTTTTACTGTCACGTACTATTGCCATAGAGCCTTCTTTCCTTCGGCGTCATCAGCCTCTGGCTCATCTTGCACTAGCAATCTTGGGTCCATCAGGTAAAACTGCTGGGCAGTTTCAGTTTGTGTCTATGTGATGTGGTCTGTGTCCGTTGTCTTCAGTGTCATAGGGCTTTGTGATGTCTCAGTGCTTTACAGGCATCGTTATGGGCCATATTGGCAGCAGGAGCACTTGCATACTTTCCTGGATCGGGCTTATTCTGGCATCTTTATGGTTTTGCTTTTTGAGACCAGAAGAAGTACACAAGGTGTTCCTATCCATCTTCCTTCTCAGTTTTGGTAGTATCTTTTTTTTCATGTGCCGTTCCCTTGGACTTCTGTATGAAGTGTACTAGACCCTCCTCACTGCAGTAGTTTCGTAGCTTCCGTCGCCTCAAAGCATCCTGGTCTCAAAAATTTATCTTCTGAAGCGTTATCTCAAGTCTTCATGTCATCTTTGCTTATATTTGATGCACTGTGTGTCCATGTGCCACTTATGCTTGGAGCTGCCCTGCCCTGGCACATTCAGTCCTGGCTAGTTTGAACAGTTTTAGAACTCTCCTCTCCTGTCTATGGGCTTTTGGGTAGAAAGTTTATGGGGCTGGTGTGGGGATAACTCCTAGCTGTCAGCTACTTGCAGACTGCCTCATGCTGTCTTGCAGGTCCCTGAGGCAAATTTTGATCCCTATGGTCACTGATGCTACCAATTTTCCCAGGATCTACTGTTCCACATCAAGGAGCAGCAGATGGAAGAAGATGTTAAAGCATCTTCTTTAGGGGGGACTGTTTCTAGTAAGAGCTGCAGTCAGCGTGTAAGCTGAAGAAGGGGTGTCTGAGAGTGTGTCTGTCTGTGTGTGTTGACTGGCTCTAACCTTATATGTGTGTTGTTTTTTGCCTTTCAGGTTCTTCAGTTCATTTTAAAATTTAGAATACGAAGCACCCAGCTGGTCCTGCCCATGCTGTGGGGTCAGTCAGAGGGACACAGGGTTCCTCTTCTCCTTTGTGCTGGGATGAACTGCCTAGGGAATACCATTTCTGACAGCCCAGTCCTACCTGTGTCCTTTGGACAAGGGCAGAGGTGAAGAGGCGACTGCCAGAGTTCCTTGGGGATGATGGAGTTGTGGTGTTTGGCTGTGCCCAGAGGGGCAGGTTGGGCATTATTTGTGTGTCTGAGGACTGGGGAGCCGAGCTCTCAGTGCATTCCCAGCTCTCCCAGGGGTGGGAGCTGGTGCAGGGCTGGGTGACAGCCTCTGGTTGGCCTTGGGGCGGGCCCTGGCCCCGGCACAGACACGCTGGGGTGGTTTGGGGACGCTTGGGGAGCAATGGGAGGAAAATGAGGGATGGTGCTGGGCGGAGCGATCGGCCTGTGCTCGTGTCAGCGCAGCTGTGCAGGGCACTGGGATCTGGGTAAAACTCCAGCTCTCCTGGTGTTCAGGGATGCAAGGTCTGAGGGACTGGATTTACCTAGGGCTTTTCAGGAACAAGGGGAAATGTGGTGCCAGAGCTGTGCCCTATCAGGTTGTGTTTCCCTTTGGGGACAGGGAGTCTCTGGGCTGAGGTGAGATTGCTGTGTGAGTGGCAGGGAACAGGGAGCTCAGAATTGCAGGCACTGATGGAATAATTGTCTTAGGTCTGTTTGGTTTGTGTTGGTGAAAACTGGGATTTGGGCTGGAGAGGTGCTCTTGGGAACAATGGATAGAGTACATTTGCTCCATGGATGTGTCAGGAAGGACAGGGAAGGGGAGTATTTATAAACTGTTCTCAGTATTTCATGCAAATTTGGGGTGGAGCAGCAATGCAGGTGGGTGGGTTTGGCCTGGGCCTGTCAGGACTAACCACAAAGAATCCAGCCAAGCCCCTGACCCCTTAAGGCATCTGTGAAACACTTCCACAGCAACCCAAGTCAGAAATCCAGTGATTAGGGAGGTAAAATTATAGGTAATTGCCTATGATCTGTGGGGAATTTCCTTTGGAATTATCAATCAAGGCAGGGCCTATCTTTCAGCTCTTTTCCTGGTGTGCAGTTTGCTCTCTGGTTTAAATGAGTTTGTGTGCTCCTGTTAACAAGCAGTGTGTTTTCACCCTGAAATTTGGGGTGATAGTCTTTCTTTAGCGTTTTTCCCACAACTGAATCATCCCTTCCATGAGTAGTCCATGTTGTTCTACACAGCTGCTTTGGCCGTGGGTCAGAGAGAGAGAAGGGAAATGACTTTTTAGGGCATTGAAATTTCTCCAGGCAGGAGTGGGAGGTCGTCTTCCCCCTCCCCAGAGCCCTGCAGGCGCATGGGAGTAGCTCAGTGCCAGCGCAGCTCTCTGAGCAATAGCAACGCTTGGGAGGTTTGAGTGTTGATAGCAGCTCTCCTGTCTCCTGGTAGCAGTCCTAGGCGGAGGAGGGGAAAAAAGGAACTTGTGTTATTCATGGAAAACTTTCTGCTGTTTCTTGTGCAGTGTTTTAGATCTTTGTATGATTTACTATCCAGTGTCTGTAGGTAGAGAATGACTTATTGGAGGTAAAAATTGAGATAATCACTAATGGAAATGGTAGGGAAAACTTTTGAAGTGAACTTGAGGTGACCTGTAATGGAGAGCATGAAGATTTTGAAGTAAACTATAGCAATCAGTTGTGCACAGGTAGGGAAACCTTTGGGGGTAAAATACAAGGTCACCTCTAGGTGAGGGAATGAACACTTTTTGAGGTAAACTGAGTGAATCAGTTGTGGAAGTATTAGTAAATTCTGGGGGTGAAACTTGATGTAACCTCCATGGTAGAAAATAAATGAATCTTTTGAGGTAAAAAGGAAGTAATCAGTGTTGGAGAGGCAGGGAGATTGAGAGTAAACTTGAGTCTGTAGTCCAGAGAATGAACATACTGAAGTTAAATGGAGGTAGTAACTTGCAGACAGGGAAAAAATGTGGGGGTCAAGTCTGAGGTAATCTCTAGGGGAGACAACATTTTTGAGGTAAACTGAGGCAGTCACTAGGTGACAGGTTGGACAAGTTTTGGGGGGTAGAAATTAAAATGACCTGTTGGGCAGAGAATGGACATACTGAGGTGAATATCAGGTAATAAGTAGTGGACAAGTAGCAATAATTTTGGAGGTGAAAGCTGGGGTGATGTGTGGCAGGGAGAGCGTACATCCTGAGGTAAAGTGAGACAGTACTGGAAAGATAGTGAAATATTTCAGGGTAAAACTTGATGAAATCTCCAGGATAGAAAGAGAATATTTATAGGTCAAAAAGAGTAAATAGTTAGTGGGCAGGTAGGGAAAATACTGGGGGTAAAACCTGAGGTTATCTCTAGGGGGAGAGAATGAACATAGTGAGGTAAAAATCAGGCAATGACTAGTGAATGTTAGGGCAATTTTGGGGGGGTAAAACTGGAGCTAATCTCCAGAGTAGTGAATGAATACTTTCTTGTAAAAAAGAAGAAATCAGAAGTGCACAGACAGGGACAGCTTGGAGGGAAAATCTGAAGCAATCCCCAGGGAAGAGAATGAACAGCATGAGGTAAACTGAGGTAGTCACTTGCAGAGACACAGTGAAAATTTTGGGGATAGACACTGAGACATTCTGGAGGACAGAGAAAATTACTTTTTGGGGTAAAAATGGGATGATGGGTAGGGCAAAGCTTGTGGGAAAAACTTGAAATAATCTGTAGGAAAGAGCATGAGCATTTTGATGGAAAAATGAGATATTTATTCTTTGCTTCCCTTTGGGATAACTTAATCTGCACCCTTCCATGAGCAATTCCTTGGCTTCTCCTGGAGAAAACCCCCATGGCAGAGGCAGTGTGCAAAGGAGCCCAGAGCTGTGCTTGGAGCAGAGAGTGCTGAGAGCTGCGTGTGCCTCTGCTGCCCCAGGCTGGCAATATCCCCATGGAACAGACTGGGCAAATGGCATTAGAGGAAGCACAATCCCTTCCTGGAAGAGGTTTTCTCCTGTGCAGATCAGGCACAGGGCAGGAAGGGAACTTTGGAGATCAGCTGCTTTCCCCCAGAAAGCATCACTCACACCAGCATGGATGACATGACCTGTGCCCACTGCTCACCATGCACCTGGCCAGAATCAAGAGCAAAGGTGGGTTTGGGTGTGAGCACTTGAAAGAACTTTGAAAGAGAAGCAATCACCTTTTGCTGCTTTTTTCTTTCTTGCAGATGCTGGGATTGCCTCTGGGCACATGTGCTGAGCTCTCCCTGCAGGGAACTGTCAGCCCTGAATGCCTGTGCAATAACTGCAGCTGCCCAGGCAGACACAGGAAACTATTCCACACATTAAATTGCCATGACCCAAGGCACTCCTGGAGAGAGAGTGTAGAGAGTTAGAGCACTGATCCTGCTCCCTGCTTTCCCAGTAGTGCATGAACATGATTTCATCCTGATCCTGAGAGCTCCAAGGACAGTAACAACTGAGGTGCCACTGATGCTGCCACTTTCTGATGGGCCTGGCCCAGAACCATAGCCCAGCAGGGGTCTGTGGGAGCAGTTCAGTTCCCCCTCCCTTCCTGCACTCTGGGCAGTTCCAGGAGCCATCTGATCCCTTTCTGAGGTTGCCACCACAGCCTAAGCTCCCCCCCCCACTGGGCCATGATGGCATCTGCGTTCCCAGAGCCAGCGAACGGCTCCGGCCCTCGCACCACTGCTGCACATCAGGCCGGGCCAGGGGAGCTGAAATAAAGCCTGGAACTCTCAAGGGTAAACTGGCACCACAACCACAAACCTCCCTCACTTGAGAGTAAAGAGGTGTCCCTGTATTTACACATGTCCAGGAACAATACTCCTCTAGAGCAGTCGTGGATTTACTTTTTTATCAGTTGAACTGGCACTGCTGCCACCTGATGCCATTAAATTCTCCATCCCCACAATCCCTGGTTCCCCTTGGCTGTGGGGTTTTTGCTGTCCCACAGTGAGTTAGGAGGGATCTCTGGCCAGCCTTGTTGCCCAAGAGCATTCAAAATCCTAATCCTCACTTCTCTGACTACTGAATACCTTAAACGCCACTCTGCGTTGTGCAAAAAAGTGTCTTGGTCCCACTGGGAACTGCACATCTCTAACAGCTGTTCTCAGTTATTCCAACTGAGTAAAATAATTATTAAGGAAAAGAGGAACCAGTTAAACCTAACAGCTTTTGCCTGATATTTTCCTCAGGAATGAGTTAGGAGCTCAGTAGCAAGGCCCTCAGACAGGCACAGTGTCTGATATAAACTATATCTGTGCACACATAAAAAATAGGTTATATATAAATAGATAGCTATATGCCCTAATATATAATACATATTTATATTACAGAGTTATGTAAGGCATAAATATCTGCCCTACATATAACCAAAAATATTTATCACCAACTACCTCTAAATTACCCCCTGACCCCTGATGCTAGGAATGTAACATTTTTAGGGATCCTAAAATCAAACATATGCAGGAAAGTAAACCATGATTTTATGCCATTAATTCCAAGATGTTTTCCTGGATGTGTGCTGCTGCGTCTGTTTTTCTGTAAGATCTTGTGCCTTATCCCTGAAGTGCACTCAGAATTGTCAGGATCATGAAATCCATTTGGGATTTTACTGTTGCTGCAGTATCCAGTGAGATGAGTTTTTTCAAAATTATTTCTCTTGGACCGAGCACATCTCCTCAAGTTCCTTCTCACTTTCTGCATCCTGGAAATTCAAAAAGGGAAAAGATCAATGTACAGCTCAAGTGAAACAAATAAAAAGCATCATTTCCCTTCTTTCTCTCCAACCCCAAATCAGTTTTTAAGCATATCATGGAATCCTGGAATGGTTTGGGTTGGAAGGAGTCTTGAAGCTCATCCAGTTCCACTCGCTTCCACTGGGCCAGGCTGCTCCAAGCCCCGTCCAAGCGTGAGTCTGAAAAACCCCAAACAAGTCCCAGATCTAGACAGCCCACTGGAAGAAAACCCAAAATTAATTAGAGCAGCAGAGCCTGGCTTCAGTCTGGCACTTCTCCTTGACAGCACGCAGAGCTGAACGGAGTGGTCAGGGCACACTCGAGGGCAAACTGGGAGAAATCACGGCGGGGTCTGGACAATGTCCTGGCTGGGCGGGATCTGCCCTGGGATGGAGACCCAGCGCCGCCACCGAGCGCCGTCCCGCTCGCCCCCCCTCCGGCCCCAGGGTGGGTCGGTCCCCGCAGCGCGCGCCCCTTCGGCCGGGCTCGCCCACTCTCCGTGAAGAGGGGCGGGAGAGGGGGCTAAGCAGAAGCTGCGGAGACAGGATCCCCTCATGCCGCTTCTCACCGTTGAAGTCCCCGGTGTCGGCCACCACCGTGGTGTGGTGCTTGAGCTGGTCCAGCGCCGACTCCACCTTCTGCCGCTTCACGGGGGACACCGACACGTCCGCGGCTCCGGGGGACTCGCGCGCCCAGGAGGGACGGTACGTGCCCGAAGGGCACCGGCCCGCGCGCTCCCGCCGCCCGCCGCCAATCCCAGCCTGGCTGGGCGGCAGCGGCCAATCAGGAGCGCGGACAGGAGACGGACGAGGCCGGGAGGAGCCGAGGCGGGGCAGCGGGAGGGAGAGCGATTCTGATTGGCTGGTTCGTGAGGGCCGGGCGGGGGTTCGCCTTGGCGACCGTGACGCCGCCATCGTCCCCGACGGAGCGTATCGGGGGAGTCTCCTGGCCCCGAGATCTCTCGGGCCCGGAACCTCCTGTCCCCGGAGTCTCCGTGTCGCCAGAACCCCCGGCAGTCTTCCCCGCGGCCGGTACGGCGCCCGACCCGCCCCTGAGCCACCCGTCCCTCGTGGCCGCGCGGGGCCCGGGCGCGGCCGGTGCCGCAAGGTGGCGGCGGGCAGCCCCTGAGGGAGGCGGCCGTGAGGGAAGGCTCGGGGCCGCGTCGGTGGTGCCCCGCTGCAGGAGCTGAGCGCTCTGGGCTCCCTTCCCCGCCGTTGTGGCAAGGTTCGAAATGGTTTATCGAGTGCAGCTCCAGGCGCTGAGAGAGCCCTCGGCCCAGTAAGGCAGGTGTTTTGGGCTCGTGGTTCGCCTGAACTTTATTTAGGCTGTAAAAGAGGTGATCTTGTTAGTGTGGGCCCACTTGGAAATTGTACTCTCCAAAACATCTACAGAAGGAATTACCAGTTATTTCAGCTGGGTAATTTAATTGTTAAGGAAAAGAGAAGACAAACTTTTGCTTCTGGAAACAGGATGGCTCTTGGCTGGAAATGTTGGAGAATCCGTGTAACAGGCTCCTAGTCATGGGGTTATGCTGTTCCCTCTTTCTGTATGGTTCCACTTGGGACAGCTGCCACAGTCGTTCCCCTTCCAGAGAGGCAAGAATGTGCTTTTGTGCAGCCTTCTCATGCTTTGCCCCTATTCTTAAGACACAGCTATCCAGGCCGTAACATCCTTCCTGTTGAATGTCAGTCCCCAAACCCAAAAGGAAATGTGTGGTTTCAGACATTCTGCTGAGTTTCTGAGACTCTCAGTGACAAAGCATTATGAAAACCCAGTGAAAGAGACGGAGATGGAGTTATAACTTAACTATTTTAATAAATCTTGTACAGTGCATGGTTATATCATTGTCTCCTTCGCTCAGTTACATCAATGTACAGTACTTTATAGCAGTGTCTGCAGGCAGTACAAACAGAACAGATGCACAGCTCAGTCGCGTGGAAATTTGTAAAAGTGGCCTCTGCAATAAGGTCTACTGAGCTATTTGTTTTAGGAAGTGCTCCTGTGGCTCCCGGCTTTACAGAGCTGTCATGTACACTCCTGTTAAAATCCCAGATAACCGTAATTCCCTGTGATTTGCTTTCCTCTACACCCCAGGACTAGAAGATGGTGTGTTTCCTAGCTCAACATTCGTTTTTATTTTCATTTTAGAAACTTTTTCGCCTCCCGTGCTTGCCATCCTGCCTCCCATCTCCACCCTAATCCGGAGCCAGGGCTTCTCAGGAGGATTGTCCTCTTCATCCCTCCCTGACAAGGTGAGTGCCCTTCTCAGATCCTAGCAGGGCTGTGACTAAACCCAGGATCCTCCCCTGCCTGCACCCTAATTCTGCTGGTGAGAGCAGTGTCCTGTTTCAAATGAAGAAAACAGATTATCCATTGGAGACGCTTAAGAATGAAGCCAAAACTAAGGTGCACTGGTGTTCTCAGTTTTAGACATGAGCTCCCCAGATGCTGTTTTAAAGCTTTTTCCATTAAATGTGCAATGACAGGCACAAATTTGGACGAAGACTCAGCATGTGCTGAGAGAGAAAACCCAGCTGTCCCTGGGCTGTGGGCAGCTCTGGAGCTCTGTGTGCTTCACTGCTTTGCAATCAGATTGGTCTGTCAGTCAAACAGAGCTAGAAATGCAATGTGCCAAACTTGCTGTGGACAGGAACTACGCTGCTTGCTTGAGTTTTGAAATGGTGAGTAAATTTTGGAAGCATAATCACTTAATTCTGCTTCTAGGGAGAGGGATTTTCCTCACCCCTATTTACAGATTGCTATATACAAATGCACATAACTTTATGAAGGAAAACGGGAAGTAAAGAGCAACACCCTGTGCTAAATTAGAGGGGTTTTTTTCTTGTGGCCATTTAATTTGCGTTAAACCTGCCTTCCCAGTGTGCTTTGGGGTTTCAGCTCTTTGGGAATCATTTCAGCTGACTTTTTGCAGTGAAAACGTGAAGATGGGGACAAGTGACCAACACCCTGGGAAGGGCTGTGGGTGTGCCTGGGTCGGGAGCAAACGGTCAGGGCTTATCTTCTCCTGGTTTGAGGCCCGGTTTGGCAACACCACCACAACATTCCAGTGCAGGATCCGTGCCCCAGGGAAGGGCTGCACAGCTGCCCCCAGCCCCAGCCTCTGCATCAGCAGCGGTGGGCAGGTGGAACTCACCTATTTCCAGATTCAAATCCCTTTGTTTGTCACTCCTGCTCATTTCTAGGCACTGAAAGCTCATTTCAGCTGTTCAGAGATAGCACTAGCTGGTCCATGGATTTAAGGAAGCAGCCAGACTTCGGGAATGTGTGTTGCCATTCTAGCCTTGTCCAACGAGGGGGCACAGGGGGACAGGACAAGGACAGGCAGTTGTCACCGGCCCTGTGCTCGTGGGCTGCAGGGGACACCTGCACTGAGGAGGAAATGGAAATGGAAATAGAAAGGGTTAGGTTGCCCAGAGAGGTCATGACTCACCATTCCTGGAAGTGTCCGAGGCCAAGTTGGACAGGATTTGGAACAACTTGGGCTTGTGATAGGCATTCCTGCCCATGGCAGGGGGGTGGAGTGGGATGAGCTTTAATGTCCTTTCCTTAAACCCAAACCATTGCAGGGTTCTAAAGCCTTATTCCTCTGGTCCAGGCTCCAAGCCTTGAGGCTGGCCTCTCTTGTGCTGTGTGCCACGCCTGCTCTGCCAGGGGAGAGTGGGGAGCAGGGGACAGCCCTCGGAGAAAAGCTTTGGGGGTCTTTTTTTGCTTGAAGCCAGCCCTTGTACATCCAGCCCCGTGTGAATCCTGCTCTGATCGCATGCACGGAAAATTTCAGTATAAAATATATAGTTATAAAAAAAATACTTCATGCAAAATTAAAACACCTTTCCCAGTGGGACATGGTCTTATTGTCAACCCTTCCCAACAGTGTTCAAGGAATTGTCACTCTGATGGCAGCTGGACCCCAAGGGGAGCTCTGCTGCATCTGGCCTGGGCCAGGAATCATTGCTTTCATTCCCTTTTTTTCTGCACTACTTAGGGCTAAGAGCTGAAATAAAGCAGAGAGACTTTAATTTGCAGAATCAATCCTTTCCTGGCGGCGCTTCGTGATTTCTTGGAGCTCCGACTCCCCTCTGCTTTTCTGGAATGGAAACAAAACAGGCAGTTTGGATTTGAACTTCAAGCTGCAGTTAAGTGACAGTATTTAATTAACACTGTAAAAGTAGAGCTAGTTTCAAAGAGATAAGTGATATCAGTAAAAAGCAGATTAATTAGTGGAAACAGGGGGATCTTACAGATTTGCTCAAAAGACACTTCGGAATTTTTACGTGTGTTTTATTGCTGGTGTAGGTTTGGTTGCATTTTTTTTCCCCACAATTGTATTTTTTAAAATGCCTGTTTAATGAGCTATCTGACGCTGCTGGTACAGCCCCCATTCCAGCAGGAATTATCCAGAAAAATGCTTACCTCCAGCTGGTTTTTCTCCACTGTGATCTTGCTGTAGACTCTATTTCCCTCATCACCGCACACCTTCTTCAGCTCCTCTCTGTTGAGGGAGAAGAGCTGAGCTCCGGTGAGGATGCCCAGGTGTTCCACGGTCCTGGGGAGACACAAAGTAGGGAGGTGACGATTGTGCTGCACGTGGCCTCGTGCCAGAGGTGAGGAGTTGGAGATGGGAGGCCAGGAGCTGCAGTGGGACCATATCACGGGGCCCTGGGGCTGTTCCAAGGTGGCAGCTGCAATTCCAGTAGCATTTCAGGCCTTGGATTTAGTTAGTTAACGGTTTATCTCCAAGAAAATATTTATACCAGAGAAAGGGAGTGACTTTGGGCTCTGAACATTCTGGTTATAGAGCCTGGATTGAACAGGGTTGAAATCTAATTTGCAACACAGGCTCTGTAAGTAAATCCAAGTGGCTTGTCCCAGGTGAGATGGTGCCGGTGGCCTCCCCCGCTCCTTCTCCAGGGAAGGACGAGCATTGCACGTGGCAATAGGGCAAATCTTACTCTTTGCTGAATGACTTGGCCTCCAGCCAGGCTTTGACTTCTTCAGTGCTGGATTCAAAGGTGAGGGGCACGAAAACTTGCTGAGGCTTTTCCACTTTGAAATTCCTGTGGGGAGGCTGAATTTTATTGTTTGTGATCTTCTTTAGCAGCTCGTCGTTCAGCTCATCCGTTTGGTGAATAAGTTCTGTAGAAACAAGTAGGGAATGAAAGCAAGTCTTCAGTCAAAAATGCCATTAAATGTTTGTGGGGAAACTGTAAGGCAAATGGGGATGTGGCTCAACATTCTTATTTAAATTCAGCCCAGAAAAGTGATTCCCATTTTCCTGTGCCCCTGTGTTGCCATTTATTTTGCTCCCATCACCCCTTGGCTGTTGCCTGATGTGGAAGCACAGTTCTGTGAGAATCTACAATTGGAGGTTTGGAATTGAGACCTTTTCAGTCCTCTCTGCTGCTTCTAGTCACTAATTTGCTGATCGCAGAGCTCCAGGTTTTGCTCCGCAACAGAACAGAAGCGGCAGGAAGCACAAACTGGGAATGAGCAACACACTCATGATGGGATGAGCTTGAAGGTCCCTTCCAGCCCAGGGCATCCTGTGCTTCTGTGAAAACTCCAGTGACTCTTCATCCAGTATCGCTTTCCCCATGAAACTCCTGAAGACTGTGGAGAATAACTCAGTGATACGAACAGATTTGTGTCCTCGTATGGTGGGGCTTCCTGTCGTCCCAGAAGGGCTCCTGCTTCCAGGAGTGGACAGGGTGGGATAAGGGGTGAGGTGAGCAGGGCCCCTGATCTCTCTCCTGCTCTGTGAGCCCCACAGCACGTGCAGGGTGAGGGAGTGATGCGGATCTCCTGTTTGGCCGGGAATTCTGTGGAACCACATGAAGGAAGCGGCCAGGCGGGCACTGTGTGTGTGCCGGGAGATGAGCAAAAGGAAGTGAGAGAAAGGGATTGACCTGAGCTGTTCCTTAGACACACTTAAACATTTTGGAAGAGAAAGGAAACTCTCTCCTTGGGAGGAGGAGGAGGAAGTTAGAACTGGAGGAAGGAGGCATGGGGTGATCACTTATTGCCCTGCTCGGCCCGGGCCGCCCGAGAGCCCCGGCGGTGTCACAAGCCCCAGGGCTGCTCTCTTGGCTCTTGTCCTGCCTGGAATGGCCTCCAGACACAGTGCTGCTGCATTGCTGTGATCAGTAAAAGGTGCAGGGGAGCCCCTTGGGCAGGTCTGGTCCCCCGAGCGCCCAAACCCAGGGGAGCCCAGAGTGGGACACACACGTGCGTTCTTTGGCGTCCTGTGCAGAGTGGCGCGACAACATCTCAGTGCCCCACTTATCCCCGGCGTAGCTGGCAGGCAGCTTGTGGGTTGGGCTGGATGGGCCATAGCCCCTGGGGCTCAGGTCTCCTTTGTACCTCTGGTTAGACTGGTTAGAAAGGGAAAGAAAAGTAAGAATTTTTTTTGGTCGTTTTTAATTTTCTTAAGCTTTCTGCCTCACACCCACGGAGGGACAAACTGCCGTGTTCTCCTTGTGCTGATGTGGGGCTGGGGAGACCTCAGGTGGAGCTGCATGGAAGAAGTTAATTTCTGGGAATGAAGAACCCAAAGCAAAGTCTGAAGTTTGCGCAAGGGAATTCCTAGTTGTGCCAAACGTGTTCGATCTCATTGGAAGGCAGAGCCTCACTGCTCCGTAGCTGGGATGTGAAGCGGGACCACTGCCAAGGGCCTGGAGCGGACTGGAAAGTTTTTTGACGTTTTGATTAAACTAGCAGGGATTTATCCAGAAGCCTGCTGGGCCGCCTTAGGCTTTGCCCAAACGCTGCAATACCAAAATGGGGAAGCAATTCCATGCTTCCCTAGGGTGTTTAGAACACTCCAGCTCCACATTTCTGCAGTGCAAGTTGCAGTATTCAGTTAATTCTCACTTAGATGGTGTTTCCATCTGCCTCCACTCCAGTAACGTGTTCCTGGTGCTGAACTGAACTGGCTGAGGGAAGTGTCCATCTTTAATTTAACCCCCAAGAAAAATCTTGATGTGGAAAAATATGGAAAGCAGGAGGCTGGTGCACAAATAGGAAGGATAGGCCTTATTTGGGAAGACGATCGTAGCAAAATGTGAATTTTATCATAGGAGACTCAGGAATCTCCTGGCTTTGTCTACTTCTGAAGGTCTGTCCTGATTGGTGCATAGTATCCTAAGAAATCAGGGAGGTCTAATGACAACATTATTCCCAGAGGCAGATTGTGCCCTGCAGCTGATACCAGTCAGGTATTACCTGACTACAGACCTGTTTGAGCTCTTCCAGTTTCACCACATCCAGGATATTGTACGGAACATAACCGGCCTGCCCACTCCGGTTGAGCAACTTCCACCACTGCTTATTATCTTCCAACACCTGAGAGAGGGACAAAAATAAATCTGCTGTGGGAAAATGGGATTTCAGGCATAAACAACCAGGATATAGCGGGGCCGAACCATCCAAAAGGTGAAGTTGCCAGAAGGACATCACTGAGGCCAGGAGCTCTAATCAGATCTGTTGCTCTCAGATGCAATCCAGGACTGAAACTTTTCCTGGAAAGCATCAGAATGTATCGTAAGGATGAACAGGAGAGCACCTCTGCGTGCTGAAGAACTCATAGTTCCTACATAATGTCCCTGTTTCTCCAGACCTTTTTTTCCTAATGACTGAGTTTCTGATGTCTTTTTGCATTAAAATAAATAATTAAATAAATAAAAAGCCACATTTTGCAGAGAAACCTTTTCCTCAGGTCACAGATCAGTGTCAGCCCAAGTCACGTCCCACCTTGTCCAGCTGCCAACAGTGCTGCAGTAAGAGAAAGGTTATGAGAAAGGTGCTTTTCAGAGAAAACAAATCCTCGTGGAGGAGGAAGTGGTGGTAAGGAACCGACCCAGCGGGGGATGAGCAGGGCTCTAGAGCGAGTTGTTGTCCTCCCTCCTCACTGTGGTTAAAATGGGACCGATGTCTTTGAGCTGAGGAAATGACACAACACAGCACAGGCAGCCTGCTCCAGCTTTGGGTTTGAGCAAAGCTTTGTGTCACTGCTGAGATACCACCAGGGAAAATGGAGTTGGTGCTTGTTGCTATCCCGAGCTCTCTCCTGCCCCTGGGGGACACACCTTTTCCAGGAGCGGTCACGTACCTCCAGGATTTCATCCTTCAGCACCGAGAGCTCATTGGCGTTTCGCGCGGTGAAATCGTAGCGGATTTTGGCAAATCTCTTGGGCACAGCCACCCCCTGGGCCTCGAAATTCCTGCAGAAGAGAAGTGGCCTGAAGTTCATTAACCTGAGCTAGACTGTTGGAAGGACTCTGTGTGGAAGCTGGAATTGTATTAGAGGATCATCATAAACTAAAAATATATGTGACAATGTGGCCAGATTGCAATGAATCTAAAGACAGGACAGGGTTGGCTCGAGCTCACAGAGCTGCTGCCTCCAGTGTAAACTAACCGCCTCGTGAAAGCAAATGGTTTTTCACAGACATTATTCAAATAAAAGGGGAAAGGGGAAAAAAAAACCCAACCAAGAAAAAAGGAAGGTTCCCATTAGCAAAAAAAGCCTACATGAAAAAGTGAGGTTGTGAGCTATGGCCGAAGGGCCGAGTTTGGTGCTGATTCTCAATCAATTCAGCAAATGACAGTGCATTGATGCAACTGTTTTTTTAGTCAAATTTAGTCCTGATTCTTCACAGTAATTTGCCTCAAGAAAATGAGCCCCATATCCTTTGGTGAGTTCCCTGTTGGCTGAGGCCCAGACCTTCAGGCCGTGACTTCTCAACATACTTGCAGTGAGACTGGCTCCCTCTTAATTGCTTCTTTTTGAAGTATGGTTTGTCACTATCATCCTGCTGAAGATGAACAGGGCTGGTGTCTCATCTTCATATATTCTTCCCCCTCGTCCCCTCTCCTTCTTTTCCCCTTTTTCACCTCTAAATAAATTTCTTCA
The DNA here is from genome assembly GCF_965178545.1 of Coloeus monedula. Classification (NCBI taxonomy): domain Eukaryota; kingdom Metazoa; phylum Chordata; class Aves; order Passeriformes; family Corvidae; genus Coloeus; species Coloeus monedula. The sequence continues at coordinate 592,555 of NW_028120800.1, read as the reverse complement.
AGGCGATTTAACCCTGGGATAGTCTAATCCACTTTAGTCCTTCGTGGTCCACCCTCAGATAGATGTGTTGGCACAGAAGAAGTAAGGGTGTTCCTTTAGGATCTGATACTGTAATAAAGGGAAGAGAAAGATGAAACAGGCATTTCATGTTTGTCTGTTTTCTCTCCATGTCATTTCGTGAACATGTACTCACACTTGGCCAAGAGTAGTGCATTCAGACACTGAATATGAGTGTTGAAGAGGGGACTGAGAAGGAAGAAGCTTAGTGTTCTGCAATAGGAATTATGCTTTGGGGATTTTACGCATTGTTTCCCTCTTTTTCACCATCATGCTCTTCTTGCACACTTCCTTGTCTTTTGCTATTGAGCGAAAGTCTGGAGGCTCAGAAAGCCCAAGTTTCATCTGAGAAAGATTTCCTGTGTCAGAGAGAACGGAAGGGATTCTGTTTCCATCCTTTCATGCCAGGAAGGATGAACTGCCTGTATCAGGAGGTGCCGAATTGGTTCTGGGTGCTGCTGTAGCTCACAGAATTGCAAGACCCAGTGCTGCAGGAGTTCAAATAACAGACCGGTGGAAAGGCTCAGGGGCCACAAGCTGTGCTGCATCTCTCATGGACTTGCAAGGAACCTCTCCTTTGGTGTCTGTGCAAGTGCTGGCTGATGTGGGCACTAGGATTGCTCTTTTAATCAGGCAGCTCCAGTACCTTTCAGAAAAGAATTTTCATGGCACATCATGAGCCATTAATCTCTTGACTAACCATAACATTTCCTTACTCCTTGGTTTTACAGCATTACTCAAACACTGACATTTGTCATTTCACCAGCCATCTCCCTTGACCTCTAGCATCGGGCACTTGCAGGGGGAAGGATCTGGTCTCACAAATATTTTCATACTCTGATCTCTGTGATTTATTAACCATGAAGTTTTGCCTTCAGAACTCAAGATGCCATTTCAAATAATTTCATGTGCAAAAGTCGAGTTATTGGGCAAAAGGGATCCTTGATAGCTGGGTACAAAGGACAGCAGGACTGCTGTTGCTGTTTTCTTTTCAACTACTGTGCTTGCTGTGTGACCTTGAGGAAATAGGTTCACTGCAGCTTTATGGTTCCGTTTTTGCATAGGGAAAATAAGGGCAGTGATAATTGCTTTCAGTTGTAAAACACTTCAAGATTTATGGAATATGAATGATTCTTACTAAGTGAAAAGTGTTGCAAAGCTGGCTTAGTTGCACACTGTGCTAACAAAATCCCCTATCAGCCTATTGACCCCAGCCTGAAACACTCATTAAAGTTTATAGGACATTTTGGTGGATGAGTTGAGGCAGTTGTTCTGCTGGAAATATCATACTGAAAGCACTTTTAAATCCATCATCCGCTTTGACTTTTTTCTCTATTAAAACTAAACACAACTGCTTGCTCTTTCCAGTTTTCTTAGTTTAGTTTTTGATGGGTAAGTACTCACTGTTAACTCAGCTTGTACCCCCATGGCATCTGAGACATTACAGTTCATTCTAGTCACAGCATAAACACACAATAGCTGTTGTACTGAGACAAAAAGAGTTATAAAACATGTAAGATATCCAATGGACTGGTATTAACTATCAAGTTGCATGGTCACTTTTGAATGTCAAATGTTCTTTTTATGGATACTGCATTAATTTAATTTGTGCTTAAACGTTAGCTAGGCTAGACATTGGTGTCTGAAAAGTTTACATATTTTTCCAATGTCAAAATGTGTAAATTTAGTATTAAAGAAACAAAACATATTTACTTGTACTAGAGGAAAAATACTTTCGTAGCAAAGAAATTAACTGAGGTGCTCTTTAGAAATAGGTCTGGCTTGCTTACAGAATTGTTGCTTATGCAGTAAAGCAGATCTACAGATGTTTTCTTTTTTTCTTCCAGATAAAACTTGGATTGTTTGAAAAGTGGGGAGATATTTCACCATAGTACAAAAGAAGATACAGAAGAGGAGAGCAGAATGAGAGCTTTGCAAGTGCCACATGCCTGCAGCCTGCTGTCTTTAGCGATGCTGTTCCTTCCAGTCACTGGAACGTCAAAACAAAATATCCCAAGACTGAAGCTTTCCTATAAAGGTAAACTTTTCAGTAGTTTTTCTGATTCTGGCACTTTGGTTTCGATGTGATACTGCCAGCAGTTCTTTTTGTATTACTAACCAGGAAATACATAATAGAAGCCTTAAAGATGGATGAATTCTGCCTCGGGGCAGTATTAAAATCTGGGTTTTTTGTTGTGTCGGGGCACATGTTTCTGAAGTATAAATGTCTTTTAAAAGTATTATTTCTGTTTGCTCCAAGAGGATGTTAACAGACTATACATAAATTAGAGGGGAGTGGTCCTTGAAAGGCTCTGAGGTGCATTGGAGACATTCCTGTGTGGCTGGTGCGGATGATGTGACACATGGAGGACATTCACACCTTCCTACAGCATCAGAGAAAGTTGAGAGCGCTGACTCAAGTGTTTCAAAGGGACTGACATTTATTTTTGTAATAATTCTTTTTCTATCACTAAGTGGGTATGTTAAACTCTTCATATGTGGTTTTCTTTCTCCTTGCCTCTTTGGATCACAAAAGCGTGATTCTCTGCAGAATTTCTTAGTCTTGTGTGTAGTTCTTGTTAAGAATGGTACCGTCTGAGGGATTTCAACACAGACATATTTATGTATTAATGGCCAATTTTTTAAAGAAGGTGGATTTCTTTTTGCTTTGAATGTACAGTACACCTCCACAGGCACAGAGATGTGTCACTGACACTTCCTTCTTTAGTGAAAACAAATGCTCTCCAGTTAGTTATGTTTCAGCTATGTCAGCACCTTGCCCTTAGGGGAGCTATTTCTGCTCTGTTTTTCAAACTTATGTCTTCCTATGCATTGCAGAGTTACACTCAGGATGGTGTGATGGGACAGGCTGTAGAGCCTTCATCGGGGCTTATGATATGTTTATCATGAGTTTAACACCCAGAGAAATGTATTGAGTAAGCAGAATGACATGCTATTTATTTACAAGCTTCTCTTTTGCTAGATTTGCATGCCACTGTGCATGCTATTCCACTGTGTATATAAATGTGTTTGGATGTGTTTGTGCGAGAGAGACAGAGGAAGCAAGATCAAGGGATCTTGACAACATTTTTATAAATTCAGGGAACAGTTGCACTCCCTGAAGCCAATGCATACAGAAACTGAAAGAGCTGACATGAGTTATGAAAGTTAGCAGTAAAACCCTCCTGACATACAGCCGGCCTTCTCACAGCTAGGCCTTTTGAGCTAATTCCCAAAAGCAGCATATACCATATGGCCATGGCATTTACTGTGGATTTGACACTCACGATTAGTGAATTCCTCTCAACTTCAAAAGCAGATAGCCTTTGGCAAAATCCTGATGGATGCCTTTGGCAGGTAAAGAGGGGGAGAAAGAAAAATTAGTGAGGTCAACACAGGGGAAAAAAAATGGCTGAAATCTTAGTTTAAAATAGTGGCAGAGACCTGCTGGGAACAGTTGGGAAAATGCCTGAGCTCGTTTAAAAAGACAGTGAGCAGATGATTGATATTTAGGCCCTGACCCAAACTTTTCTTAGCAACTTTATAAACCTTTCAGTTTGGCTTGAGGGATACCGTTTCCTGTCCAAACTTATTCACCTATATCCCTGTAGGGGGGGAAAATCAACAACAGATACAGATGCAAAACAGCACATAAATCTTAGTTTTGAGAGCTGTGATGGAACTGAAAAGTCAGAAGAAAGAGAATTACCAGAATTTATTGTGCCTTGTCTTACTTTCTTGGGGGGTTGGAAGGTGTATATTTTTCCACATGGAACAAGAAATAATTTAATGCTGTTTTTTCACATTTATGTATTGTAAATGATTCCAGTATGGCTTATCATAATTAAACTATATTTTGCGTGTTGACAACAGAATATCAGATGTACTGAATATTTAATATAGTTGTGAGAATTAAGTCCACCTTCCTCCCCCCAAATCTTTCAGACAAAACAATTCCAAGGTTTCTGAGAATAAGATGTAGGAGAAATGAACTGTTTTGCCAGTTCTCATAAAATTGTTAGTCATGTCACTGACAAGTCCTGGCATCTCTGTTCTTTGGAATTCATACTTGAACTCTCATGAAGAGGAGAATACAGGGCTCTTTTCCTTCTTTATGGAAAACAGATGAGAACTGGCCACATCAGGCAGTTCCAAAAACCTGGTCACATGTGTCTTTGAAGGGAAGGTTTCATCTCCTTTCAGGTGCAATGTGCTTATGGCATAGCTCCATCTTCCCAGAAGAGCTGAGCATTTGCTGGGGCAGGAGAGCTGGAAGTAAGCGGGACTTTGCTCTGCAGTTACTGAAGCTTCCAGTTGCATCAATCAGTGGTGGATGGAGGAAGAGGGAGAGGGTAGGGTGGTTAAAGATGTGTCTATAACTGCAGGAGTGCTTCAATAAACCACAGCATGTCAAAGCTCCTTTGTGTTCAAACAGCAATTGAAATTTTAGACCTTCTCTGAATGGCAGTTATAGGTTTCCTTCTTCTCAAGGTTGTCATCTTAACGAATGGGAATCTGTGCAGGAAATGTTAAGATATTCCAGTGAGTGATGTTGGGATCAATGTAAAGTCATACAATGGATTTCCTTTATTGTTTGTCCCAGTCTAAAGATGTGTTCTAAAAAATTGTGCATGTATAAAACTAAAACTACACACAAATCAATTAAAATATGTTGTAGTACAGCATCAAAGTCATATATTTTCCACCTGTGTTAACCGAATACACTATGATCTTTAATCACATATCTCATCCTTTCACATTTTCCCTGATCCATTAGTTGAAAAATTCTCTTATTCACTCAGACTTAACGTTTAGATACTCGTTCATGTCATTACTATCCCAGAAATTGTCACTCCTCTTGTGATGTTTTTAGGGTGCTCTCACTGCATATACCTTACTTATTCTGTGTATCTTAGATACTTCTACAAGATTGAGGTGCTTTTACTATTACAGCTTTAATATTAGGAGAAGGTAACAAACTGTCTTCTAATAGAAGATTATGATCTTTAGAAAACCAGGGGATGATTTTGAGTAATATTCCATATTTTGACTCTCTTTGCCCAGTACTGCTTTCAGTCTAAGACCAACAGTGTGTATTTATCACTCATTTTCATGTAGCTGGAGATAACCTGTGACCTTCATCCAAACTGCAGAACTCCACAAGCACAGAAGTGATATTCAGCTTCCCTAAGCAGCACGTCCTTGTTGTCTGCTGCCTCATTTAACATCCTCATTCCAACCTCTAGAGCAGATGCAGAAGGTTTTCATATACCAGTGTAATTCATTAATGTCATTTTCAGGACAGCATCAGTTCTGTTACTAAAGAATGGAAGGCTCAGTGTCCTAATTCATGTATGTTTAATTCATACAGTGTAGACAGTCTTGTTTCTGTTTGATCTTCTGAGTAATAATTTTTCCTAATTCATTGGGAGGTCCTTCCATAAATATCGTGTGTGTGTCTTTTTAGATTTTACTTCATAGGGAGAAGTAAAGAATAGCCAGACCAGAAGGTTGATTGCCTTCTGAGAAAAAGAAGAAAAAAAAGCAAATTTTTCTCAATTTGTGGCTATCCTAAAATTTTCCTGCCGAAAGAGAGAATCCTAATTGCAAATTTAACCCTATTGATTTGATTTACTTGGCTGCTTTTCATGGACATTTTAGTAAGTGTAGTCTGTGTTCTCAGTGAATGCATTTATATTACAAAAGTGTGCACCCTAGTTTCTTGGCTGGGGGGCATGCCCTAGCCCAGATTTGGACATTGTCACCAGTGACATCCACAAACATCTATCATTCCCGTGTGGGAATGTGGCCATTCCCCAGAGCAAGCCATGCTTACTGTGACAGCGGTGACTTGGTCAGAGGACCAGGAATCCTGCATTGTGACACAGTACAGAGGAATAAGCAGGACTGAAGGCAACGTTTGGCTTTTAAAGCAGGATTTACTTAGCACTGTTAAAAACGACTATGGTAGTAATTTACATCTAATAAACAAAAGCATTATTCTCAGCTGATTTGTTTTTCTCCATATAGAATGAATTAAGATGCAGTCTCATTCTCACTGAAGTCATGGCAAGAGTTTTTCCACTGAAGTAAATTGAAGCAAGATCAAATTCACGCTCCTCACTTTTTTCATCTTACCTAAATAAACTAAAGACAGGTAGTTCTTTCTCCTCTGCTGAAGGATGACAGTGCTAAATCATCAGCTCCACATGGAAATTAGCCATGTTTAAGGATTGTTTAGTTTCACGCAGTGTTTTGCGCACAGGATTTTCTTCCCCCAGAGTGATCCATTCTTAAAACATGGTGAAAAAGCAAACAGAGAACATTTTGGTGCCAGGAATTCTTTTGAAAATTTGACTGGGTGAGTGCATTTCCTTAATGTTCAAAAATTATCCTTTGACCATGCTATTTAACAGTGTCAAGCATTCTGTTCTCTATATTGTTTTTGCTTTAAACCTGTTTCATTTTAGAACTGATGAGATGCTTAACTGTTGCATCAGAGCAGTTAGTTTGTTCAGTTTCAGTACAGCTGGCTTATTTCCATGTCATGCATCATTTAATTATACATATAAAACATAGTTAAAATTGTACAGCTCCATGAGCCTCACTTAAACTGTCTGTGGCACTGCAGTAATCCCAGTACCCTGACGGGGTGTTGCACAGCTGTGACTGGTTGGAATGTGGTAAACTGGTGATGTGTAAGAGAGCCTAGAAGTGAGCTTGCATTTTGCAGCTGTGCTTGCTCTACTGGAAGAGGAAGTTAAACCAGAAAAAAACTGCTCTTGTGGCAATATCAGCATCTGTAAATCTGAATGCTTAATGAAAATCAAGGAAAATGTGCTGAGTGAGGAAGTGGTGCTTTTCCCTTGTTTGTCATTTAATTAATTTTTGGTGGTTTGTTATTTCTCAGAAAAATCTATCTCAGATTCCTCTGTGGAAAAACATGAAGTGTTTATGTGAGAGTGAAGATCCTAGTATTGGATGATTGTCTAGATATGCAAAAGACTTTGCCTGTTTTGTCTCAAAAATGCTTTCTGGAGGCAGTGATCATTGAGACTTAAAATGTACCCTAGCTTGGGGTACATTTGGATGGATGGGCACTGCTGTCCATGTGTATATGCTGTCGACTGAGTATAAACTTGAAGGCATTTATTACATCTTAGTAATGGGAAAAGCAGCAAATTTCTTACAGACATTTTTTTTCCTTTTTTAAGCTAGTGAACTTGAAGGTCAGATTCAACTATATGTTGCATTTTCTGTCATATAATTATCATATCTATAATGTCCTGAAGAGCAGCCTCCAGTCAGTGACATCAACAGTTTACACAGCAGTTGAACTAAGAATAACCTTGGAGAACTGACCCATGTCAACCTCTTATGAGTGTAAACTGTAGTTCACAACAGTTTCTGTTTTTTCATGATCACAGAAGGGCCTCAGTTGGATAAAAGAAGAATTGTGTTCAAAAAATACAAAACTATTCTGCTGAATGTTCACTTTACTGTATCTCAGAAGAGGAGAGGAAACAAAACTGAAAGAGTAATACTTAATAAAGTATTTTTGCTCCCTTATAAAAAGAAGGACAGGACAACATCAAAAACAGCTTCCCTAGAAGAATGCAGGGAAGATACATGATAAGTGGCATCAGCTTGGAAGAGGGATCAAAACTCTTTCTTTGATTACTTTTACTAATGACATCTGTTTAAGCAAATCCAATTCAGAGCAGTTTCAGGAATCCCAAACTTGTTCTCTTTCTGAGCACTATTTGGAGGGCATGATCTGCCTGACATCAGTGTCTGTCTAGCAGTGGACATCTGTGGTCACTATGCAGGTGCTCGATTCACATCCTGTTTCCTTTTCCTCCCTCCCCATTTCTGCAGTTCCATTTGTAGGTGAGTTCCCCAAAGAAGAGCTGAGGAACATAGGGGATGACTCTTCCGTACTCACAGTCCTTTGGAGATAAATACACAGAGATAGCAGAAAGAGTCAGAATTTCCTTTAATAAACCAGCGCAATATCAGACAGGAAGGGCCAGGAAGTGCTCCAAGAGCTAGAGCATTACACAGACGGGCTGGGAGGGCTGGGAATGTTCAGCCTGGAGAAGAGGAGGCTCTGGAGAGCCCTTAGAGCCTTTTCCAGTGCCTAAAGGCGCCCCAAGAGAGCTGGAGAGGGACTTGAAGAGCCTGGAGTGAAAGGACAAGGAGGAATGGCTTCCTGCTGCCAGAGGGTGGGTTTAGATGGGATATTGGGAAGAAATCCTTCCCTGTGAAGGTGCTGAGGTCCTGGCACAGGTTGCCCAGAGAAGCTGTGGCTGCCCCTGGATCCCTGGCAGTGTCCAAGGCCAGGCTGGACAGAGCTTGAAGCAACCTGGGATAGTGAAAGGTGTCTCTGGCCATGGCAGGGGGTTGGAACGGGATAATCTTTAAGGTCCCTTCCCACCCAATCCCTTCTGTGATTCCATGATTCCAGCATCTCTACACACATGGAGAGCCAAAGCGCAGTGCAGCATCTTTGGCACCTGATCCTTAAGGTCACTTTGCTGGGCTGATGTTGGGAAACAAGACCTATGGATGGACTGATGAAGTCAGTCAATATTTTTGCCTCCTGCGGTGGAAAACACCTGCGATTCCTTTCCTTGCAGAGCTGCTGGGGGTTAAACAGCAGACAGTGCTTATGGGAATAACCCCTCAGCTGATCTTTGTCTTCCCTTGGTGGTTATTAACAGTGGCAGGGAGTTGTCTCCAGGATGCCCAAACGTCCCAGTGTCACTGTACGTGTCCGTGTGCGTTCATGAGGTTCCGAGGCGGGAGCCAAAGCTCCGGGCGTGCGGATCCATCACCTATTTCCATGTGGAGTGATGTTCTGTTTGAAGGCATCCCCGACCTGTGTCTGCTCAGCCGTCTGGCCACGCTTGAGTGAGGAGTTCCAGTAAGGATATCCATTGGCTGAGGAGAGCTGGAAAGGCAGACATGGAGTCAGTGTTACCAGGAAAGGGGAAAGCTGATCGGAGAAAAGGAGAGGGATAGTGGTAGATGAGTCATGGTCTGGCAGATTTTGGTCAAGGTGTTCTCCAGGGAAGCCTGTGTCCCTGGAGCTCAGTTACGCTGTAGGGTGCTGTTGCCTTGGATTGGGAGAGGCTCATTATTGCTGCCCTTTTCCAGCCTCATTTGCTTTCTGTATTTAACTGGGGCAACCAGATCCAACTGAGTTTTGAGCCAACTACTTGTTGCACGCCACCACTACCCCTGCAGCTCCATTTCTCTGGAAAAGGGGGAGGGAGAGTGAAGAGACAGGGACACAGGACTAACCTTCCTCTTGCAAGTGTCCAATGTCTATTTCCCAGGGAGCTCCACGGAAGATTTCTGTGGGTGGTTCCCAGCCGTTGTGGAATTTGGGGATGTAGGTGGGGATGTTCGTGTCTCGGGGCCACTCGGCTCTAGGACAGAAAGTGGGAATATGAGGGGACATTCACGAAGAATGTGTCTTTCAGGGCATCCCCTGAAAGAAGAAGCAGGAGCATCAGGGAATCCAAGCATCCCGTCTGCGTGGGGAGCCTGGGGAGATGGCAGCTCTGTCCTTACCTGGATCTGGTCCATGTCTCCCCCAGGGAATCCCAGAGGTTTATCTCTTTGGGTGTCAGGTGTCCTCTCAGGAAATCGGTGGTGTCTTTAGAAAGCAGTGGGCTGAGGACAGACGGGGCCAGCTCGGGGCCACCGCAGCTGTTGATGATCTGAGTCACACACAAACCACACAAAGAGGAGAGAACTTGCAGGAAACGGTCAAAATGTCAAACCAGGGACACACAGATGAGCAGGAAGCGAAGACAAAGCTGATCCTTGGATCAGCTCAGTCACTGCAAGAAACATCAACCTAAGTCTTTGAAGGAGACTGGACAGTTCAAGGGAACATGAGATTTTTTTGGATTGGAGTCAAAGGAAGAGCTGATCTACAAATGAGCTGTTGTTACAGACGAGTGAAGTGTCAGAAGCTGACACTTCAAAAAATGGAAAGTATCTTGCTATTCCTTTGTGGCTCCTTTTCCAAGTTGGGATTTCTGCTTCCAAGCATTTTCAGTGCAAATACTGAGCCGTATTTGCCTGAAGGTGAGACCAGACAGATTCCCAGTGGGGATTCCAGCTGGCTGCCCCTTTTGTTCACAGTAATGCCTTATTGACCCGGTGGAAGGATTCATATTTGCTGGGATTCCTGTATTTACTTCAAGCTTCAAACCGGATCAGAGGCCAGGAACAACCGGCATCGCTTCTGGAAGTTCCTGAGAAAGCTGTGGCCAGGTATGAGCAGTTTTCCAACCCTGTTGCACAATCTATCTACTTGTAAGTGTGAACTAGAAATAAAAGGAGTTCCCAGTGAGACCTGGGAATAAGATTTACCAGTTCCAGCGGCCTGAAGAGGAAATGCACCAACTCTGAAGCACGGGGGTTTTGGATGTGCTTCCTTAGTTTGGCCTGAAAAGAGAACGTAAACACAGTTTAACCCTAACCTGAGTGTGCCTTCTCTTTTCTGTCACATGGGGCGAGTGTTGTGGACTGATGAGAAGAGTAAGGGATGGAGGAGTAGGAATCATTCATTTTTATTTTGTGTCCATTTCTAATTCCCAGTGAATTTCAGGAGGGGGGGAATACCCTCTCTGTTAAATCAGTGCCTTTAAAGCTAATTTGAACAGACACAGAAGACCTTGGCTTATTTTGAAAGTCCTAGTGAGGAAGGGCCAGGATTGCTGGTGCTTCTGCCTCTTGCAGGGTTGAGAATCCCACTAGTTCCATGGATGGAAACAACAGGATAGGTGTTCTGAGGGTCCCCTGGCAAACTGCTGACAAGGGAAAGTCTCCACCAAGGTCTTGCCTGGGGCACCCGGAGCTGCCCTGGCCACTGAAAGGCTCCAAATCCAGTGGTATTTGAGGTGAGCTGTGGCAGAATGGAGGAGCAAACACTTGGGATTGATTTACTGCAAGAACTGGGTTTCAGTAACAGCAATCAGCTGAGCTGTGGTGAGAAACCTCTCCAGTTTGTGCTCCCATTCAGCTCCTTCTCCTGTCCTGGACTCCTGGCGCTGTTGCCATGGGAGACAGGCTCCCCGCTCCTACCGAAATGCAAAGCATTTGAAATGCCGGAGATGAAACATTAATGTGGAGTGGGAAGTGCGAAACAACTGCTGGCAGCAGGGTGACCCAATGAACGGGCACTTCCCAGGGACTCGGCAGCCCCATGGTGAGGAACGTGGCAGGACCCCACCACAGTGTCCCAGCTCTGCTGCGTGCTCCACCCTGGGCTCTTGCCAGGAGATCAGCTGCTCCTTCTGATCCTGAGCAGGCACAAATTAGCCATATTTGCTTCTCAAAGAAAAGGCTGGAGCTTGGTATCCTGCTTTAAGGTTGTTTACAGTCTCTTGGTTTTCCTTATTAATAACTGCCCAGGAAGGAGCTTGTAGGATGTGTTCGCTGGACAAGTTTGGTCACAACTGACAGAATTCCTGCTGCAGTGGTGAGGCAGGGACTGAGCCTGGTTCACTGTCCCCAGAGCTCAGGTAGTACAGGACAGTCAGGCCAGTAAAGCCCCTGCTCAGGGCTGGGAACGAGATCCTGGCCAGCTTTCCCTCTCTGCCCCTCTCTGCAGTCCTGCTGGCCTATGTCATGCCCTGGGGCCACTCTGCCGTTGCTCAAATGGCCAAAATCCACTCATCCAGGAGTGGGAAAGGGAGGGAGGGCACAGGAATTCATCTTAGATGGTGAGGCCTGGAAATTTTCAAGGCAACAAATTGATCTTTGGATAATTACAGCAGAGCAGAGAACACGGTGCCATGGGCTCTGGCAGGGCTGTGCTCAGCTCTTTGTTCTCTCCCAGGTCCAAAAGTGTGACCAGTTCCAGCAGCAGCAGCAGCAGTGACAGCTCAGCCAGCGACTCCTCTGACAGCCAGGACTCCTCTACCTCCTCCGAGGACAGTGACAGTGAGGACAGCTCCTCCTCTGTTGAGAGTCTTTCTGAAGAATGGCTAAAAAGCAAAGGTCATGATAACACAGCAGGCTTAGTAAAGATGCAGACACTGAGTCCTTGAGCAAGAGGTTGCATAGATAACAGAATGTGCATTCAGATAAGTAAGAAGACAGAAACCATACGGAAGAGGAAGATAAGACCACCGTGTTTGCAGATCCCACGGAATAGCTCCCACCAATGAGGAGCTCGACTTTTGCAATATGTATGAGCTAATTAAAGGTACTATAAGTAAGTGTAGTTTTGAAAAATAAATCGAGACTTGCTGAACATGATGCCTTGAGTGCTTGTCTCCCGCGACTCCACCCAACACTCCTCCTCCTCCCCCTCCTCCTCCTCCAGCAGCTCTTCCTCCTCCTCCAACTTCGACTCGGATCCGAGCTCCTCCAGCAGCAGCAGCAGCAGCAGCAGCAGCTCTGAGGATGAGCCCCCAAAGAAGAAGAAGAAGAAATAGCTGGGGAGCTGCAGGACTGGTGTGGAGTGGGGGACAAGCCCCTCCCAGGGGCTGGAGCACACGGCTGCCAAACATTCAATGGTCAACATTTCTACTGCTCACACTTTCCAAGTGTTTTGCCTAGTTGTTCCTAGGACATGGAAGGTATTAAATGGCTTCCTGAGACGTACTGAGAGAGTATTTTTGTGCTTTATCCTTTTATGGAAGATTTTACTTTTTTAGTTCCAAGAAAAATTAAAAAAAAATCTATCATCAGATTCGTTTCCATGAGCTGAAGTCCAGTAACCTGGATGCTTACATGCTGGAAAGCAAAAGCTTTTTATTGCAGGTTATGTTGTGCATTGTGTGCTGTTCCTCTGTTAATGACAGCTTCACTTCCATTGAGAAAATCCTCTCCAACTGTTAAAAGCAGAAGTTTTTCAGCGCTGCTGTGGAGCTGTGGCATAGTTGAAGCTGAATGCACAACGTGTCCCACACAGAGCCTCCCATCTCATCAGCTGGTGCCAAATGGATTCTGTGCTGCTGAGCTTGTGTTCCAATGGCTTTTCCTGATGCTTCCAGGTCCAGTCTTAAGTGCACCATCCAGCTGAGCTGTGTTGGTTTGTTACTGATCAATGGAGTGCTTGTCCTGCCCGCAGGCTCTGGGCTTTTCACTCCCCTGTGGCCTTGGCTCGTGCGTTGGAAGTGTTTGCTGAGACACAGAGTGTTGGTGGTGGGAAGCAGCAGCTCAGTGACTTGGGGCTGCTGCTGCTTTAGGAGTTTCATCTTTGTGCCTTTTTTTTGTCAATTCGGTGTGCCCCAGTGAGACAAGGGCTGCAGTGGGTGTTCTGCAGAGCTCCAGCTCAATATTGCCACGCAGCAAAAGCAGAGAAATAATAACAGCCACAACTGGGCACTGTTCTCACTGGATGCTCAGTAAAAAAGAGACTCCTTGAAATAAAGGGCTCAAAGGAAAGTGTTTCCCTTTGCATGTGTGAAATGCAGGATTGCCGAGTGACAGTCTGCAGAAATTCAGTCATTCTTTGTTTGTGGGAACTGCCCTGGAGAAGGAAGTGAATGCAAAAGCCCCACAAGCCCTACAAAAGCAGATGCAGACAGGCTGCAGAGCAGGGATTGCTGGATGCAGAGTGGGAATTCGTTGTTCTTCTGGTGCATTGAAGCAGTTGCCATTAGGATTTTATTTGGTGATGCAGTCTCCTGAATTTCTTCTTGTCGGAGTGCCCTTTGTGGGGAGGGGGCATCACTTGTGGAAGAATTCTCAAGTATCTTGGTTTAGGTAGAATACAGTAACTAAAGTATTTTTAATAATTTTTATGGAAAAAGTAGTGCATAGACTTCCTTTGGAATAAACTGTAGTTCTTTAAATGTTTGTGCGTGTGTGTCTGTGAGCACTCCTGTGTTTTACAGAACACGCTGCAGACTGTAAATAAAACTACCAGAAAGGTGTTGAAGTCTTGTGGACTGAATGTACCATTTAATGGGAAAGGGAATAAATTATTAACCAGCAGTTGCTAAGTGGATGCTTCCTGCAAATATCTGAAATCTTTGTGGTGTTTGTGTGCAGGTTTCAGCTGGAGTTGCCCTGGCATTGCCTCCCAGAGGGGCAGGATTGCTCCCCAGGAAGTTCTCCAGCCAGAAGTCCCTCTGGATCCAGATTATTTTTTAAAAAAAGTTTAGTTTGTCTTGGCTTTTTCTTTTTTTCCTGCCCTTTCTGGTTTGTCTCTCCATGTTCTTCTATTACAGAGGAGCCCCTCCCCAGCCCGGCCAGAGCCGCAGCCTCCTTCATGTGCCGCTGCCTCACTCGCTGCTGCTGGTGCTGGCTCAGGAATGTGCTCAAAGCCCGGCTAAGCAGGAATTGTTCCGGGCCTGCTCTGTTGAATCGCTGCCGCCGCGAGCAAAGCTGCCCCTGCTCCTTGAGGGGAGCGCTCGCTGCAGCCCGGCAGGAAAAGAGCCCAGGAAAAGCCGCGCCCTTTGCAGGAGAAGCGCTGGGAGCAGAGGGGAGAGCGGGAAAAGGCAGCGAGAGCAGCTGGGCGGGCGGGGCGGCATCAGCGCTGATCCCTCCGCGGGCAGGAGCGCATCACAAATAGTCCCTCCGGCGGATCACTCCGCGGGCGGGCGCCATCACCGCTAATACAAGTATTTATAAATTCAAAAGAACTCATTAACACAGAAGAAAGCAAGTATGCTTCATGCTGGGTGGGAAACATAGGGTCTAAGGGATAAGAATTTTAAAGTTGTTGATTTTATTTATTTATTTATTTTTTTATTTTATGAGAGAACTACATATCCCATGGCACCCACAGAGTTCAGGACGGGTAGAGAGGATGAAACAAACTTTAAAGAGAACCTTAACTGAATTAATAATTGAAACTCAAATGTCATGGGGTATGTAGTTCTCTTATGAAATTAAAAAAAATTAATATAAAATAAACAACTTTAAATTTTTATTTTATTATTATTCCATGTTCTTCTCCCCCTCCTGGATGAGGAATAGGGGTCGGTATTTGCGGCTGTGCACTGTAAGGAAATAAACGAGGAGTGGCTGAACCTGCCATCGCAGGTGGCTGTGATCTGGCCACTGGAGGAGAGGGTGCAGTGGATCTGGGTAGGGTACTGCCAGCATGCGGGATGGGTGAGGGGTGGGGACCCAGTGCTGCAACCTCTGGAGGCAGATAATCTGCACGTTCTCTGAGTCGGAAATAAAGGTGACGAACAAAGTCATCCGAAAGCTGAAAGCGACGGTGGAAAAATGAGGGATCAGATGCCTGTTGTGGATTTCGAAGCTGTGAAGAAGGCATATGAGAAGTTGGAGTTGTATTGGTTGTTGTAAAAAAAGGAGATGAAGCTTGGGAAGATAGAGGAATGCTTTCTGAAGCTGTGCTGGTCACTATATCCTTCTCACTGAAGTGTTGAGCAGGCATTTGAGGATGAAAAAGTCCCATAAAATCAGCTGAATGTCCCTGAGAAGTTCGAGAAGAATGTGCATGAAATGGAATGTCTCGATGCGAGACGTCACTATTAATAACACGTGCTTGGTCCTGTTGTGATGGAAGAGGTGTCCACGTATAGTTGAGAAAGTCCTCTTTCTGTTCTGGAGATAAAATCGTATTTGTTTCGCTGAAATGGCACGGGAAACATGGTTCAGCATCGTGTGATTGTTGTGATAATCCTCTGAGTGGTGTTATCAGAGTGATGATAGGGGGTACATGCCGTGGTGACACGGCAGCTGTTGAAATGTCTCTGCTGTGTGTCCACGGCTGTGGCTGCGGTGCAGACGGGGGCTGTGTGGACACAGAGCTGGTAGGAGGTGTAGCTGCCGAAAGCTCCTAGGATGGAACTGCAGTAGCCGAACGAATTGCACTGCTGGCTGGAGGTGCTGTGCTTATCGGTCGTATCGGCGTGGCAGCTGAAGCGTCCGTGTGTGGCTGGAGGTGCCGGGCGGGCGGCCGGGACCGTGGGCGGGACCGGGCTGGCCTGGGAAGCGCTGGTGCCGGGCAGCGGGGGCGGGGCTGGGCTGGAAGCGGGGACGGGGCTGGGCTGGAAGCGGGGCCGGGGCGGGGCTGGAAGCGGGGCCGGGGCTGGGCTGGAAGCGGGGCCGGGGCTGGGCTGGAAGCGGGGCCGGGGCTGGAAGCGGGAGCGGGGCGGGGCTGGCAGCGGGGCCGGGGCTGGGCTGGAAGCGGGGGCGGGGCTGGAAGCGGGGCCGGGGCGGGGCTGGAAGCGGGGCCGGGGCTGGGCTGGCAGCGGGGCCGGGGCTGGAAGCGGGGCCGGGGCGGGGCTGGAAGCGGGGCCGGGGCTGGGCTGGAAGCGGGGCCGGGGCGGGGCTGGAAGCGGGGCCGGGGCGGGGCTGGCAGCGGGGCCGGGGCTGGGCTGGAAGCGGGGGCGGGGCTGGAAGCGGGGCCGGGGCGGGGCTGGAAGCGGGGCCGGGGCTGGGCTGGCAGCGGGGCCGGGGCTGGAAGCGGGGCCGGGGCGGGGCTGGAAGCGGGGCCGGGGCTGGGCTGGAAGCGGGGGCGGGGCTGGCAGCGGGGCCGGGGCTGGGCTGGAAGCGGGGGCGGGGCTGCGCTGGAAGCGGGGCCGGGGCTGGGCTGGCAGCGGGGCCGGGGCTGGAAGCGGGGGCGGGGCTGGGCTGGAAGCGGGGGCGGGGCTGGGCTGGCAGCGAGGCCGGGGCTGGGTTGGAAGCGGGGCCGGGGCTGGCCTGGCAGCGGGGGCGGGGCTGGAAGCGGGGCCGGGGCTGGGCTGGCAGCGGGGCCGGGGCTGGGCTGGCAGCGGGGCCGGGGCTGGGCTGGAAGCGGGGGCGGGGCTGGAAGCGGGGCCGGGGCTGGGCTGGCAGCGGGGGCGGGGCTGGAAGCGGGAGCGGGGCGGGGCTGGAAGCGGGGCCGGGGCTGGGCTGGCAGCGGGGCCGGGGCGGGGCTGGAAGCGGGGCCGGGGCTGACGTCCCGGGCAGGGCCGGGGCCGGGCCAGGAGCGGCTCGAGCCGCGAGCGGCGTTGCCGGGGTAACCGGCACTGAGGAGGGGCGGCCGATGCCGCGCCGCGCAGGCGTGGAAGCGAGGGCTCCCGAAGGCGGAAGTAAGGCCGGGATGGAAGCGGCGGGAGTGATGACGTCAGCAGCAGGCGCCGCCGTTCAAACGCGGAAGCGGCCGCGAACCCGGGCCGCGTGGGGATAGCGGGAGGGCCCGATGGAAGCTCCGGGACCGCCCCTGGCCGCGCGCATGGCTCATCTGATGGGAGGACCCCAGGCTCGGGAGGTAGGGACCTGCCTCTGCCTTGCGCCGTAACAGATGGATCGGGCGAGATGGAAACCGAGAAATATTCTCGGCACTCTCGGTTCCTACACTCAGGTGTATTCCTAGTTCCTGACATTCCTTTAAAACTACCGAATTCTTCTCTCAGGTCCCTGGCAAATGGGGCTTTGCAGCCTGGGGGAGTTCTTGCAAAACGGGGTCTAGTGAAGCGCTCTGCAGGAGTGGTTGTGCACCTGAGCGGTCATTAATTGTCTCCTCTAATGAGGGAAACGTGATTAAACTCCCGGTGCTGTGCTGCTGTTGTGTGTCGGCCTCGAGGTGTGAGACAGTCCCTGTGTCACACTGGAGTTGCTTAGTGGCTGGACTGGGACTGGGACAGGTCTTGTTGGTCAGGAACAAAAGGGAAAATTTATCTTTTGGCTTGCTTAATATCTTGGCTTTATTAATGTATCAATGTCAATTGTTGTCATTTGCTGCCTCCTGCACAGTGTGTTTGCAGCTCTGTGTGAGAGCAGACTCTCCCCTGTTGGGGAGTGAGACAATCCTGGAATATCCTGAGCTGGAAGGGACCCACAGGGATCACCCAGTCCCACCCCCGTCCCTGCCCAGACCCCCCAACAGCCCCAGCCTGGGCATCCCTGGCAGCGCTGTCCAAACGCTCCTGGAGCTCTGGCAGCCTCGGGGCCGTGCCCATTCCCTGGGGAGCCTGGGCAGTGCCCAGCAGCCTCTGGGGGAAGAGCCTTTCCCTGATCTCAGCGTGAGCCTGCCCTGGCCCAGCTCCAGCTGCTCCCTGGGTCCTGTCTGTGTCCCAGGGAGCGGAGATCAGAGCTGTAGCCCCCGATGTGTTCTGACCTCACACTTCTCTACCAGAACAAACCCAGTGCCCTCAGCAGCTCTTTCATGGTCCTTCCACACCCTTCCCCATCCCCATGTCCCTTCTTTGGATGCTGTCAGCTTTGTATCTTTTGTATACTGTGGCGCCCAAAAGTGCCCCCAGGACTCCAGTACAGTTTAACAGCAATGAAAGAAAACAGTAGGTTTCAACTTTGATCTCAAAAGCTGTCTCAGGCCCCTGATACTGCCTCGAAATGTCTTTGCAGTTCTTGCTTTATGACTTGTGTCAAACACGGAGAGAGTGAGACTGAGCCCCTGGGGTCAGGTTCTGTGTGAGAAGCCACACAGCAAGCCAGAAATCTTTGCTCCAGATCACCAGAAATTTACAGTATTGAGGGCGGAAATACTGAGAGTTGAGTCTTGGGAGCTGAGCCAGGAAAGCAGCACCTCTGCCATGGGCAGATTTGGCACGTGGAGAGAGCTCGAGCAGCTTGCAAGAGGTCCCAGCAATGTGTGTGTGGAGCTGGGAGGAGCATGAGTTGCAGTGTCGTGTTTGGAGTCCCCCTGGGTGAGGATGTAGGAATAGACTGGAGTTTTTGGTGACTGAGGTTTCTTTTCTGTGGCAATAATTGTTCTTGGCCACATCATTTTGGTTTGTTACTCGCCTGTGGTTTGTTCTACAGGCCTGTTTCCTTTCTCTCCTACTATGGTGTCTCAGTTATCTTCAGCAGAGGCTCAGCAATAACTAAACTTGAGCTTAGATACTTAAACTTCAGTTCAGAGTAGATACATGGAAGAAATCCTTCCGTGTGAGGGTGGGCAGGCCCTGGCACAGGGTGCCCAGAGAGCTGTGGCTGCCCCTGGATCCCTGGCAGTGTCCAAGGCCAGGCTGGACACTGGGGCTTGGAGCAGCCTGGGACAGTGGAAGGTGTCCCTGCCCTTGGCAGGGGTGGCACTGGATGGGCTTTAAGGTCCCTTCCCACCAAGGCCTCGTCTTCCTTTGCCTTCAGTGTCTGCCTCAGAGTTTGTACCCAAACCAAAGTGAGGTTGGTGTCACCTTCTCTAAACTGGGAGAACAGATCACTCCAAGCTGTGGGGAGGTGGAGAGGCTGTAGGATGGAGAGGGTGCAGCCCTGCAGACGCCGAGCTGTGGGGTTGCTGCTTTCAACAGCCTCGTTGTTGCTGAGGACACAGCTCAAGGTGGGTCTGAGAGAGACAAACTCTGCTTTTGGGGGTTTGTGTTGATGAGGAGGGGAGGGGAGGTCGCTGCTCTGCTTCTTGTAACTGCTGTGGCAGAGCCAGGAGCCCAAGGCAGGACAAGGGCAAAGCAAACCTCTCCGAGCTCTTGGGTTCTCTTCATTCCCAGATATTCTGATTCCTGCCCAAGTCCAAGTTCATTGTGCTGTGCAGGATGCAAGTTTAATCAGGTTTTAGTGCTGGTTTAGCTGAGTGTTTCTAGGGCTTGAGGATGAAGCCAAATGCTCTGCACTGAAAAAGTGATGGATGTTCAGCACGAGATTCTCTTCAGGAACTGGCACGAAAAGTGGTTGCCGAAGCTGAGGGAGGAGCAATTCACAGCTTGGCTGGAAGAGGGAGAAGTGCTCACTGCTGGTCTGTCACTTCATCCTCATGAGTGAGTGTGGGAGCTCCCGAGATTGGCCAGGCTGCAATTTCAGATAGTTTAGATGGGCTGGCCTTGAAAAAATCATATTTTGGTGCCTGGAGCAAAAGCTGAAGGTGGCAGGAAGTGGCAGCAGTGGCAGGGAACTGAAGTGACACCACCCTGAGCTCAGAACTAATTTTGGTTGTGACCTTGAGCAGTCCCTGGGCCACACCAGAGCTTTTTGTGTCACCTGCTTTGGGAGGTTCTTCCTTGCCCATGGAGAAGTTGGGTCTGGCACAGGTCTGCTGTGGAGCACCTGTGCCACCACCTTTAAAGAGCCACCCTGGAGGTGTCAGTGAGCCCCTCAGTGCCTGCCCAGCCTAGAGCAGGGCTGGGAGGACAGGGGGCTCAGGGAGTGCTCATTCCTGGTGGTGTTGGAGCTCTGAGCCCAGCCCTGAGCTGGGTTTGTGGCTCTGAGGGCATGGGGAGTGTCCGGAGCAGGCCTGGCCTGGGCAGAGTAGGAACTCCTGGAGTAACTCCTGAGTAAGCCACACCTTCCACGTGAGAGGGAGGCACTCCCAGAGTCAGGCGCTGTCTCCTCAGAGGTGCTTTGGGGTTTAATTCTGTTCTCACAGTGACTCCTCTCACCTGGGAACCCCGTGGTTACCTCCAGAGGGTCTGAGGCCTTAGGGATGTAAATATGGACAGGAGGGGTTGGAATCTGCCTATCAGGGAATCTTCCCCTTGCCCAGAGGAGAGTGTGCAGAACTCTTCTGTGTGATGATAGTGTTTTCATACTTTAGGTGTGAAAATAAAAAATGGGAGAAATCTTGTTTTTCTGGCAGCACGCAAAGAACTTTCTTCTGTGTCACCGCTAAAACTCTGTGAGGGGATGAATACCTGGGAATCTGAAAGAGACATAGCTGGAAAGCATCAATATGAATGGATTTTTCTGCTTCTTTTTGCACTTGAAAGAAAGGTGAAAGTTACAGGCTGAGTCAAGCTTTTACCCTTTATTTCAATCAATTCAGTTATTGCTAAATATGGCTACACACAGGTAGCCCAGGTGACAGAGCTGCCTCCAGCTGCTCCTTGGCCCCAGTGTCCCACGCGGGATGCTTGAGTTATCCACTGAGAGCCCCCTTGAGACTGGAGCACAGGTAAATCTGCCTGTCTGAAGGGCAGGATTGTGTCCTAAGTCCCTCCTCATTCCTTCCTTTCCTCAGGCCCCACCATTGTGGCTTGGGTGGCAGTGGCACATTGGAAAGGCCTGGGGGTGCCAGCTGGGGTGAGAGCTCGGGGTGCCAGCCCAGGCTCCACCAGCACTTGGCCCACACTGGGGCACAAATTGAGAGATGAACTCTTGGAAGCTTGTCCTGAGGAGGATGAGTGGTACCTGCTGGCGAAATTCGGTGCTTTTGCAGAGCTGTGATAAACCCCAAAGTCTTAGACTGCCAACCTACAGCCTCTGCACCGTCACATTCCCCAGTTGCATTTTGTATTGGAATTTTACCTGCTCCCACCTGCGTCCTCCTGCTGGCAGTGCCAGCAGCCTATGTGCTGCCTCTCCTGAGAGCAAGTTCCTGCCTGTTTCCTCTCCCAGCCCCAGCTCTTGCTTCCCTCTGGCAGAGGCAGCTTTAGGTGCAATATCCTGATGTTTCTGCAAGTGGGTTTTGGAATAAACCTACACACGGGATGTTCATGGGTTGCTGCTATGGATTCTGTGAAAGGTGATCAGGAAAAGCAAGTTCAGAGTTACTCAGGGGATTCTCTGATTCCTGCCCATCTCACGGAGCTGCTCAGGGTGAAACTACTACTCCCATGCTTTTTATTTTGCTCCTCTTAGTGCTGGTTTTTCCCCAGGTAAGTCAGTGCTGGAGCAGCCCTTGTGGGTTTATCTGTGATGAGCAGTGGTTGTGTCTGCACACGGAGATAGCAGATTCCAGCTGTAGTGTGCAAACGTCGGTGCTTTGTGCCTTAGTGCACAGCCACATTTGTCAGCTGACAGGGCTGATGCGATGAGAAAACCTCGCACTCTCCAATAACCTGAGCACAGGCACTTCCTGCGTTGTTACATTTAACCAAAGCTCTGATAAAAAATACTACATTAATTTTTCTAATGGAGACCAGATTCCGCATTATCATCATTTACGTTTTTGGATAGTCTTTGATTGGCTCTGGTGGGAAGGGAGGTGAATCAGTATCTTGTACTTTAGGGAAAGATCTAGGGGAGAATTGAATTGTACTTCCTTGGAATTCACATCACCCGCCCTTAGTCGGAGATGTTGATCTTGAGAACAACAAGCAGAGAACAGCCCAGGAAGGGCTGAACGTGACAAAACAGTGCAGAGCATACAGAAATCCTCTTTGCTGTGTTCATCATTCTGTCTTCATCTTGGATTGTTTCCACCCTTCTCCTCCACCTGGAAGTCACAAGCATCCTGCAGTGGCAGGTACTCTGGGTTCTTCTGCCAGGAGTAGTCTAAGAACAGCTTTTGCTGGGAGCGGCTCTGACCTTGCTGAAATCACTGCTGAAACCTCCCCTGACTCTTGCAGTGCCAGAATTTCAGGGTGCCAGTGGTGAGGCAGGGACTGAGCCTGGTTCATTGTCCCCAGAGCTCAGGTAGTACAGGACAGTCAGGCCAGTAAAGCCCCTGCTCAGGGCTGGGAACGAGATCCTGGCCGGCTTTCCCTCTCTGCCCCTCTCTGCAGTCCTGCTGGGCTATGTCATGCTACTATGTTACAGCATTGTTCCATGTCTTTTTTTTTTTTTTGGAAGTAATGCCGGATATTGGCAGTCAGGGGCGATGGAGCGAGGTGAGCAGTGACCGGTGGACAGAATGAGTTGTTACGGCCTCGGTCTCAATTTTTGGAGCAGCTCTAAGCATCCGTTGTTGTTTGTGTGTTTTAGGTGGTCCACTTGCAGGATGTCCTGGCCCTGGATGCTGGAGGGTGCAAGCCTAAGGTATAGGTGTGGTGTACTTCAGTCAGAGCGGGGAGGCTGTGGTTTCACAGTCTCTCAGCATGTTTTGTGTGTTTTTGCTTTGCTTCTCTGCAGGTGCTGCTGCTGCCCTGGGCGTGCCAAGGGCCAGAGGCGAGCAGGTGAGTTGGCATTTAGGTGGGGTGGCTGATAGGCCAGCGGTCTATGGCAGCGTGCTGAGCGTGTCCCTTTTCATTGTGCAGGTTTGTCCTGGCCACCTCCAGAGTCAGATCAGGATTTGAGGTGAGCCGGGGCAGTGGTGTGGAGTAGCCCGGGGATGCTCTTCTGGAGGGCAACAGTGACGTTTTCTGTTTTGTTGTCTTAGGTACCGTGAGCAGGTGTGGAGCTGAAGTTTGGAGAGAGCAGGTAAGCGCTGAGCCTCGGCAGTTTCGAGGGAGGGGGCCTTGCGGAAGGGGTCTCTTTTGGCGTGTGTTGTCAGAGGCTGAATTTTCTCCTTGTTCTCCATCTTTCGCAGCTGCCAAAGCGGACCGTGGGGAACGTGTTGACATCCGAGGTGCTGATGCATTTTTTCTGCCAAGGATGGATTTTGTCCGTTTGTCTTCAGAAAGCTAAGTGTTGGGAGCGGTGGTTGGGAGAAGGGAAAGGCCTTTGGAGTTCCAGGAGGCAATTGGAAGTTAGCTTAGAGGAGAGGGCTGTTGTGGGAGGGCCCCTTGGAAGTAAAGGGAGAGGGTTTCTCCTCAGCATCACCCGAGCCTTTGCTGGGCAGGGCAGTTCCCACCCATCTCTGTCATCGGCCTTTGAGTCTCGACATCATCGTGGATCTTTTTGCCCGAGGAGCTCGCCTTCAGGTCTGGCACGATCGCCACGGTCTCCATTTCACCTACTCGCTGGCGTAGCCGCCCGCGGGCATCTTGGCCACTTGCTGGATGGTCAAAGGTAAGGGATCAAAGGTCGGGTTGTCAAGGAATGGGTCAAGGGGTCAAAGGTCAGGGGATAAAAGGTCAAGGCTCGGGCTCAGGATTAGAGGTTCCAGCATGATTTTCCATGGTGGTTCCCAGTGTGGGGACACGGGGTGTGGGGTCAGTGGCGCCGGGGGCGGGCAGGAGCCCCGTGGGCAGTGGCCGGCAGCGGCGGGGACGCCTCCGTACGGTCGCGCCCCTCCAGTGCCAGCAGAAGCCCCCCTGCGCCGTGCGGTGCCCGGCCCCACTCCTTGCCCTCCCCGCCGCTGCCTTCCCGCACTCCCACCGCACCCCCTGCTCCCCTCCAGCCCAGGGAAATGCAGGAAAACACAAAATCATCGAGGTGGAACAGTCACCGGAGCTGCCCGAGCCATCCCCCCGCCTGAAGGCGGCAGCTGCCCAGAGCCAGGGGCACCCAGCAGGATGCAGCTCCCCTTTCCCAGGAGCTGGAGGCAGGGTTTCCCAGGCAGGGGGAGCAGGGAGAATTTCAGCTCCCAGCAGCTCTCTGTGAGTGCTGGATGGACTCTGGGCTGAGCCAGGTGGGAGGTGTGGGTGGTGTTCATGTCCCCAGGAGCTGCTCAAATCCACCTTAAACTCCTGGAATGGTCTGTGCTGGCAAGAACCTTACAGACCATCCTGTTCAGCCCCTTGCCATGGTCAGGGACACCTTCCTGGGGTGTCTGTGCCAGAGTGGTGGAATGGGCAGGACTTTCTCCCTGAGCCCAGTCCCGGGCAAGATTGGGGTTCCCATGGGAAGAAGCCTGTGAGCTGCATTTCCGGAGCTGGGAGCCTCCATGCCCGGGAGTGTTTCCAGTACTGCTCTTTGGCTTTTTCCATAACTGGGCATGATGTTTCTCCCCAGAGCAAGGTGGTTTTCCCTGGATTGTTGGGGTTACACACTGGCTGTTTGACAGCTCTGTTGTCTCTTTGTCCTGAATGGAAGAGTGAGGAACGGGGGATGCTCCCGACTGTCCCAGGGATGTGGGAACAGCCCAGTTCCAGTGAGGAATGTGACGCCCAGCTCGTGGCGTGTGCCCTGAGATGGTCTTTGCTGTTGTTTTGTCCTTAGAGCCTGTTGGAGTGCTGGCCTGGATTTGGGAGGAGCCAAGTAGCCTGGAGCAGTGAGGTTTTTCCTGTCAGAAATCCATGCTGGGGATGTTTTCCCTGGCTGTCCCAAGGGGAAGGAACAGCTCTGGAGTTTTTGCAGCCACAGGCTGGGGATGCATCCCCTGAAAACCAGTTCAGGATCGTTCATCTGACTCTGTCCCTGACCTGTGGCTTCCAGGGAGCCTTCTGGTCTTCTGGATATTCCCAGGAGAGGATATTCCACCACCTGACTTTTAAGCCAGGAATTCCAAACCCAGTAAGTCGGTCACATTCTATGGGAGCTGCCCCAATGGTGGGATGGCAGAGGGCACACCCCACGCTGCTGTTTGGGACATTCCTGACTGGAACGGGAGCCAGCTGGGCATTTTGGAGCACTGAGGCCACCAGGGCAGCCTTGAGTGGCATTCCCAGGCAATGCTGAGGCATCCCATGCCTGTGGCAACACATGCCTGATGTGGAGCAGAGAGAGGAAGGGAGAAATTCTGAGTTGATGGGAGGAATGGAATTGGGCTTTCCAGAATGGAATTGGTATAGGTGCTGATGGTATCATGGAATCATGGGGTGGCTTGGAAGGGACACAAAGACCCTCTGGGCTCTGTTATCCCATCCCGTGGCAAAGAACACGTCCAAAACGGCCTCCTCACCCTCATGGAATGGCAGTGGGTGTTGGGAGCTCTGGCTGGAGCACCTGGAGACCAGGTAAGAATAGCAGTGGCATTGTTTTGGCTGCTGCTGGATGTGGTTTTCTCTTGTCAAGATGTTCCTCTGATTGATGTTTTCACAGTAGCTTGCTAGGCCTCATTTGAGGATAATTCCAAGAATTTGGAAGTCGTTGGAAAAGAATGAGGAAAAAAGGTGAACCTGATCCATTTCTAGTAATTCTGAACTTCTCTTGCAGCACCGTTCCAGGGGAAAGCTGGTGAAAGGATAAAGATGCAGAGGAACAAGTGTTGTAAACCCCCTTGCCTCCCTGACAAAGCAAACCTTTCTGCAATCCCAGTAAATCTCTTGGAGAAACTGTGGGATCATAAGGTTTCCTAGGAAAGGAAAACTAAGGACAGAGATGAGGAAATAGGCTTCCAATTAACAATGATTTGATGGAGGTAGGAATGATTCTTGTATGTTTGATGCACCCCTTTTTATTCCTGGGATAATTTTAAATGATTTCTTTTAAAAATCATTTCGATTTGGGAATTCAGATTAGAGAGGAAATGATGCAAAATAAATGCAGGGAGAGATCACAGAATCATCCTGGAATGGCGGAATAATTTGGGTGGGAAGGGACCTTAAGGATCACCTCATTCCATCCACAGGGTGCTCCAAGCTGCGGCCAGCCTGGCCTTGAACACTTCCAGGGATGGGGCAGCCACGATTTCCCTGGGTTTACGGGCACAAGAGGAAATTTCCAGCAGGAAATTTCCCTTGCTCTGCCTGGCCCTAGCAGGGCTTTGGGAGGCAGAGGCTGTGGGAACAGGAGCTTTGTCCACTGCCTTGGAGGAGTCTCTGATGTCCCAAAACCCAGCAGAGCAAGTGGTTGTGGTTTAACATCCCGTTCAAAGGAGATGCCAGGCCAGGAACGGGAATGGACTGCAGAGCAGGGATGGTGGCCAGCAGAGGGGTGAGTGTCCAGGGGGTCCCAGCAGTCCATCCCTGCTGCCCAGGTTTGGGATGAGCAGGCTGGTGAGTGTCCCTGTGCTTGCTCTGCAGGATGAGGAAGCCAGGCCTGCTGAGGAGGAAGATGAGGAGGTGTGGGAGGATGGAGACAACGGCCACCAAAGGCTGGGGAAGGCACAGATCCAGGTAGGAGACGTTGCCTTGCGAGGAGAGGGACTTGTCTGTCCCGTTGGAATTTGGGGCGTGAGGCCAGTGGAACAAAGGCTTTGATTCCATTTTCTTGCTCGGGTTTTCACGTGCCTTAAGAGAGCTTTGTGAAAATGTCATTATCCCTGATTGAGTCTCTGAAAAACAGGGATTGAAGCTTTCAGAAGGGGCCCAACCCTGCCTGCATGTATCCAAGTGCAGCCCCCACTCCCTGTTTTTGTGTACAGCTGGGATGAGACCTCAGCTGCTGTTACTTGCCAGCTCACAAGTTGTGTAGCTCAGAGCCTCAGCCATGAAGGGCCAGGCTGTGTTTAAAACAGCCCAAGGTGCCAGAGAGCTGGAGTCATTTCCTAGCAGGTAACTTGACTTGGAAGCTGCATTCTAAAATTTGTCCGCATTTAATTGATGTCCCACATGGAGACACCTAAAGAAGCAGAGGTGGGGTGTTCCTAAGAAAAGAGCATCTAAATTCTTTGGTGGTAGAGGGCTTAAAGTCTGAGTGAGGTGCCTTTAGGACACTTCCATTCCAGTATCTGAATAGAATTTAAATGAAGTAGCCAAATCCTGACAAGCTTGTATGAACTCCAAAGCCTCTGCAAGTGGTTTACAGCCAGGGAAGGAGATAAGAGTCTGAAGTCTCTTCCCCAAAACCTGGCTCCTGGTTTCTTTGGCCAGGCATAGGAAGAATTGTGTATTCCCTGGGGCTCTCCTTATGGGGAGAGGTTTACTTATGTGCCCTGGGTTTATTCAGTGCATCTTCAAATTGATGGAAACTGATTGCGTTGAAATGCCAGGGGTGCCAAATGTTTTCCCCAGCCAGAGCTCAGAGCCAGCCCAGTGGGAAGGGGTTTAGTGGCCATTTTCCCGCTCCCTCGGGGCAGCAGCACTGGAGCACTCGCAGCCACCCGTGCCCGAGGTGCCGAGTACTGGCAGGAGGCAAAGCCAGGGACTGGGCAGGAGGAGCTTGCAGTGCTCCTGGAATCGCAGAGCTGGAGCTGTGGGTTAGAACTGCCAGGAGCTGCTGCCTCACTCAAACCTTGTTTAAAGCTCAGCATCCCTCCTGCTCCCTTGGAATGATTGTTGCTTCTGTTGTTGCTCTTTCCTGATCCATTATGATTATTATTGTAAATTCCCACTCCATTTCTTCCATAGCCCTTTGCTTCCCAGAGGTGGTGCTTTAGGCAAGCCCCTCCAGCCTGGGAAGGGGCTTTTGGCTCCAGACTCAGGCCCAGTCCCCATGAGCAGCTGGAGCTGTGCTGTCCCCAGCAGGTGCCTTTCCTTCCTTCCCTGCTGCACTTTGGCTTTTTGAGGGCTCTCTAAGGGGCTGAGGGAGAAGTTCTTTGTCATTCCAGGGCAGCATAAGCCCTGATCCCACTCAAAGCAGGAGGAATCATTCCATCCTTGTTTTCGGATACACCTTTGGTGTTCTCTCTCTTTTGCTGACACTGTGTGGTAAAGCAGCAGCTCCCTGGAATAACTTTTATTTGTAAAACAATGAATTCCCTGCTGGAATCCCAGTCCCAGCCCCCCAGATCAAGGTGCAGTTTAAGGCCTTACACCCTGACCAGGACAAGTTCCTGTCCTTAGACATGGAAAACAGGGGAAAACTCAGACTGGATTGGAGCCAGCATCCAGAATGGGGAGAGTGAGGCAGCGTGTGTTCCCCATAGGATGACACCCGTTTGGAGCAGATGCTTCTCTTCCTTTGTCCAAAGTCCAATGGCAAAGGAGTGAAGAACCCACAAGTGGGGCC
This sequence comes from Coloeus monedula, assembly GCF_965178545.1. Lineage (NCBI taxonomy): Eukaryota > Metazoa > Chordata > Aves > Passeriformes > Corvidae > Coloeus > Coloeus monedula. The sequence goes on along the minus strand of NW_028120800.1, from coordinate 564,280 downwards.
TGGAAGGAAAACAGTTCTGTTAAAATTAGGCAAAGAATGCACTAAGAAAAAATGGACATCCTTTTTAGGTATGAAAGTAAGTAGGGGAAAAATGTTGAAAAAGAGCTCTTTTATTTGGTGCCACCTCTCATTGTTTTATGGATAAAACCCTCTAGTGAGCAATCAGAACAGGAGTGGGAAAGCCAGGAGCCTTTGACTTCCACAGTGGACTTAATTGCCATGCTTAATTTCAACAATTTCTTCTCTCTCTCAGGCCAGGAAAACCCACTTAACTTGTCCCATCTTTGCCAAAAGCTTTGGTGTTTGAGCAGCCAAACCCAAGGGGCTCTGGCCCCACCAGCCTGTACTGGAGGGCCCCTGGTCCTGCCCATGGTGTGGGATGAATCCCCAATTGTCCCCAGAGGGGGCTGCCCTGGTCCCTGCAGTGCCCAGCACCTGAGACACAGAGAGAGCCCTGTCCAAAGGGGCTCCTTGTCAGGAATGTGGCAGCAGCCCCAGGAGCAGGCTGGAGGTGAGAACTGGGGCTGTGTTTGAGACTGACCAGCTCAGCTCAGTGTTTACCTGTGGGGGGAGTTTGGCCCCCCATGCTGAGTTGAAGCTGGATCAGGGTGACAGATGCTGCATTTTGGGCACCCTGAGAGTTTCTCTCCCCCTTGGAGATTTCCTGCAGGGATGGGGCAGAGCAGGGAGCAGAATTAACCCTGCACCTCCCGTGGGCACTGCTGGCCTTTGTCTCTCTGCTGTGCCATCAGCCTGTGGGAATTTGCTGCTGCCGCTGCCACCCCACCTGGGGGCTGCGTGCTCCTGGCAGCCCTTCCCAGCCCCACACCCGAGCTCCAGCGCTGCCTCCAGGCTGTGTTGGGAGAGTTTGCTGGGAATGTGCCTCATCCCTGGGAGTATCCTTTCCTTCCAGAGTGGCTGGATGGAGCTTCTGGGCTTGTCAGCTTCAGAGTTTGCTTGCAAAAGTCACTGCAGGGAAGAATGACAAGGAGGTTTGTCAGAGTGCTGCTGTCAGACCCCACCTGCCAGTCTGTGCTTTGGCTTGGAGGTTGTTGTGTATTGGCCCTGCAGGGAATGAATGTCCCCTTCCCACCTCAGCCCAGCAGATCCCAAGGGCTCTTCCTGGAGTACTTACTCTTTGCTTCCCTTTGGGATAACTTAATCTGCACCCTTCCAGGAGCAATTCCTTGGCTTCTCCTGGAGAAAACCCCACGGCAGAGGCAGTGTGCAAAGGAGCCCAGAGCTGTGCTTGGAGCAGGGAGTGCTGAGAGCTGCGTGTGCCTCTGCTGCCCCAGGCTGGCAGTATCCCCATGGAACAGACTGGGCAAATGGCATTAGAGGGAGCACAGTCCCTTCCTGGAAGAGGTTTTCTCCTGTGCAGATCAGGCACAGGGCAGGAAGGGAACTTTGGAGATCAGCTGCTTTCCCCCAGAAAGCATCACTCACACCAGCATGGATGACATGACCTGTGCCCACTGCTCACCATGCACCTGGCCAGAATCAAGAGCAAAGGTGGGTTTGGGTGTGAGCACTTGAAATAACTTTGAAAGAGAAGCAATCACCTTTTGCTGCTTCTTTCTTTCTTGCAGATGCTGGGATTGCCTCTGGGCACATGGGCTGAGCTCTCCCTGCAGGGAACTGTCAGGCCTTAACAGCTGTGAGGTTGTGTTCTTCTCAGTGGGGAACTGGAAATAATTATTAATTAATTGCAGAAATGTTTGCTGAACCTTTCCCCTTTCCTGGTAGATCTTCTCTCTCTGCCTCTGAATTTACAGCTGTTCCCTGGTGTCATTGGCCCTGCCTGAATTCCTTGCAGCTCCTCACTGGGAAAACCTGGGATGACTTTGAGGGGACAGAGGAGACATTTTCAGCTGAAAACCTGGGGTGACTGAGAGGGGACACAAGAATTGTTTGTGTAGGAAAATGGGAGGTGATGTCAAGCAGAGCAAGGTGGCATTTTTGAGGGAAAAGCTGAGGTGATGTTTAGGGGAACGAATGCACATTTTTGGGGCAGAAAAGAGTTAATATTGTACAGGAAGGAAAAACTGGGGGGTAAAACTTGATGTAATCTGTAGGGGACAGAATGAATATTTTGGAGCAAAAATGAGGTACTCAGTAATAGACAAAGAAGGAAAATTTTGGAGGCCAAACTTGACAAAGTCTCAAGAGCAGAGAATGAACACTTGGAGGGAAAAAGGAGGTGATGAATACTGAGCATGTGGGGAAAATTTGGGGGCTAAATCTGAGCTAATCTCTAGGGGAGAGCATGAACACACTGAGGTAACATGAGGGAATCAGTTGTGGGCAGATAGGGAAACTTGTGTAAAAATAATATTAAATAAGCTGTAGAAAGAACATTTTGAGGTAAAAATGAGGTAAGCAGTAGTAGACAGATGGAAAACTTTGGGGGTAAATCTTGATAGAAGCTACATGGTAGAAAGGAAATAAATATTGAAGGAAGAATGAGGGAGTCAGTAGTGGACAGGTAGGGGAATTTTGGGGGGTCAAACTTGAAATGATCTAAAGGTTGAGAATGAATCTTTTTTGGTAAAAATGAGGTAATAAGTTGTGGACAGTTAAGGAAAATTTTGGGGGTTAAACTTGAGGTAATCTCTAGGGAGAGTGTGACCACTGACATGAACTGAGGCAATCACTGGGGCTAGGCAAGGAAATTTGGGGTGTAAAACTTGGGAAGATCTGTAGGGCAAAGAATGAACATATTGAGGAAGCAATGAGGTGATCAGTAGTCAAGATGAGGTAGAATGTGGGGGGCAAACCCTGAGGTAATTATGTAGGAACCATAAGTGGTTTTGAGAAAAAATCTGACCTAATTTGTAGGGGACAGAATGAACATTTTGGGGGTAAGACGGACATAACCTGCGTGGTTTGGGTTTTAAAATCTAGTCAGTGCACAGGGGACAAAATAGACATTTTGGTGATAAAATCCGAGTTCATCTGTAGAAGAAAGAACTCATGTTTTGAGGTAAAAAGGAGGTGATCAGAACTGGGCAGGTAGAGAAAACTGAGGGGGTAAAATGTGAAGTCATCTCTAGGAGAGAGCAGGAGCATCCTGAGGTAAACTGAGGGAATTGCTGTGGACAGGTGGGTAAATCTGGCAGGTAAAACTTGAGGGAATCTCCATGGTAGAAAATGAGTATTTGGAGGTAAAAATAAAGTACTCAGTCAGTGGTGGAGATGTACGGAAAATGTTGGAGGTAAAATCTGAGGTGATCTGTAGCAGAGAGAATGCACTTGATGGGGTAAACTGAGGTAATCACTTATGGACAGGTAGGGAAGTTCAGAGGGGTAAAAATTGAAAGCATCTGTAGGGCAAAGAATGAAAAGATTGAGGTGGGAATGAGGAAAGAGGTAGTGGACAGGTGGGGAAAGTTTTGGGGGCAAATCTTGTGGTAATCTCCAGAGCAGAGAAAGAATGCTTCCTTGTAAAAAATGAGGAACTCAGAAGGAGGCAGATGGGGACATTTTGGGGGTAAAATCTCAGGTCATCTCAAGGTGAGGGAAGGACTATTTGGAGGTCAACTCAGCACTCACTGTGTCTTCCTTCCTTGGCAGCAGCTGGCAGGGAAGGGAGAAGAGGCCTCAGGCTGGAGAGGGGCAGGAGAAAGGCACTGTGGGCAAAGGCACCTCCCTGGCATCCCCAGGGCACCTGTGGGGAACACAGTGGACACTTGGGGTTGCAAAGGGAGGTGATGGCATTGTCCCTTTGGGGGATGCTGGCATTTAGATCATTCCATCCATTTGCCTGCTGACATTTCCCAGCCCAGGGGCTTTGGCTGCCAGGGCAGCACAAAGATTGTTCCCTGGGTGGTGGGCAGATTTGGGGGTTGGCTTTGCTAGTTCAGATGAATTCTACCCAAAGCCCTGAATTCCCTGCTGAATTGCCACTGGCATAGCCTCCCAGCGCCTCCTGGAGCATGGATATTCCCATGCAGAGCTGCCTATTTAACACCAGCTGTGGCAGGAACCAGCAGAGCTTCCAGGGAAGCTCAGCAGGGTCAGGGCAAGGACAGCTTCATGTTCCATAGAATTTGCTGTTTGTAACCCTCATCCCCCAGCCCCCCCCAATGTCCCTGGGGGCACCTGACAGAGTTCCCTGGAATTCAGCTGCCTGCACCCCCCGAGCTGGGGCTCCAGGTGATATTTGAAAGCAGGAACAGGCGCTGGCTGGACACGCTCCCAGCCTGTGCTGAGGCAGCCCCTGTGCCCACGGGAGGACTTCTCTCCCTGCAGGAGCTGATTTCATTCCAGAGCCTCAGGAGTGGCCTCTGCAAGTTCTTTTCCCTCAGGAAAGGGATGCACATCCCTGCCTTCAGGGCACCTGCAGTGGGAGCCACCTGGGAAAGCTTTCCATCAGTTGTGCAGTTCCAGCTGGCTCCCCAAAAACTCCCAACTCAATCCAAAGAGATTTCTCTGACTCTGACCTTTCATTTGAAGGCATCTCTGAGGGCATTGCTTGGCATTTCATTGCTGTGGGCGAAGCTTGCCTTGGCCTTAACACTGCTGAGGGATGATGGCCTCAGGCTGGAAGGGAAGGCATTTTGGGTGGCTGGGACATAGCTGGCAGGTGTGTGGGAGGTCAGCACTGGGAATTGCTGTCTGAGCCCCTCTGCAAACAGCCCATTCTGACATTGCCCAGTGCCAGCTGTTCCTTGGGGCATTTTTGGGGTGTCAGTGGGGTCTGTCGGGACTGAAGCATCTCTGGGTGCCTGTTCAGAGCAGCCCCTGGCCGAGGGGCCGCGGGCAGCCCTTTATCCATGTCCATCCCAGCGCTGCCCGGGCAGCCCAGTGCCCGTTCCAGGGATGTGTGTTTGGCACACTGCGTGCCACGGGCAGGACACTGCAGGCACAGCTCCTCTCTGCAAATCCAAAGCACAAGAGCTGCTGCTTCCCTTCCTGGGCCTCCTGGCCTTCTCTTTCCCCCCATTCCCTGCCAGCTGGGACACACGGAAGGAGCACCAAGGAACACTCCTGGCAGTGAGCAGGAGTTGCTGAGAGCTCTGTGCAGCTCTGAGCCACAAAAGCTGGCCCGGCCTCAGCAGCCCCTGGGATTTTGGGCTGTGAACACTCACCTGTGGGAAAGGCCCCTCTGCAGGCAGGAGCAGCCCTGACCCTCTCCAGAGGAGCTTTGGCTGTGGAGCAAGCGAACCCTCAGGACTTGCCTTGCTCATTTCTCCCTGGAAAGGGCCATGGAACAAGCACCTTTACAGCTGTTGGGTAAATCCTGGAAAGGGCAGGAAATCAGGGTTATGGGAAGAGTTCAGTGCTGTCACACAACTGCTCACCTGTGTTGTTGCATGATCAGGTGCTGGCCATGGAGCTCTGCCCTATGGCAATTACAGGGGCTGGTGTGGCAAGCAGCATTAGCATAAAAGAAGGAGTTATATTTGCATAGGAATGATCTTGCTGGCACTTGGCATTCCTATCCCAGGCAGGACATTGCCAGGAGCTGAGATTGGCTTGGCTGGAGCAGGGTGCTGAGAGTGCCCAGGTGTGGGTTCAGTGGCCAGAGGAGCCATTCACATAAGGGTTCGACTTGGTGGTCCTTGTGTAGCCATTGCCACTCAGGATCTCCTGTGCTCTGGAAATAAAGAAGAAACATTTTTCCCTGGCCTTTTAAAGCCAGAGGTTTTTGCAGTGGAGCGTGCAAGCCGCAGAGAAAGCGGGGGGGAGGAAGGAGAGCATCAGGTCTCAAACGGCAGTTGTGGGATGAGCGGCTCAAGCAGCAGCGAGCCCCGGCGAGGCCCCGGTCCCGCAGCGGGCGCAGTCAGAGCAGGAGCGGCAGCAGCGGCCTCGGCGCCAGCGGCCGGGCCGGGGGAGCGGCTCGTCCCGCTGCAGGCGCGCTGGTTGGGCGGGGGCGCGGCGGGCGGGAGGCCCCCGGGGGAGCGGCCCGGGGCAGGGGGAGGCGGGCGCTGCCGTGCGCAGGGGGTGCGGCGGCCTCGGCAGTGCCGGGGCTGGGGGAGCTCCGCGTCCCCGCGGGGGCTGCGGGCGGGGCCGGGCCGGGAGCGCCGGCGCTCCGGTTGCGCCAGGGGGCGCCCCACAGGGCGGGCGGCGCTGAGGGAGCGGCGGCCTCGGGGGGTGCCGGGGCGGGCACGGGCGGTCCCCGCGGCCCGGCCGCTTCCAGGCGCGATCCAGCGCCTGCTGCGGGGAAGCGCCGCCCTCCCGGCGGGCCCGGCACCGGCACGGCCCCGGCTCCCCGCGGCCGCAGCGGGAGCGTAGCCGGAGGTCCGGCGGGAGCCCAGCCCCGCGCTGGCCGCAGCCGGAGCGGCAGCGCCGGGCTCGGCGCCAGCGCCAATCCCGGAGCGGCACTTGCCAGCCGCGGCGATCCCGATGCCTAATGCCATCCCCCATCCCACCTCAGTTCTCCGAGCCCGGCAGCCGCACCCCGCCCGCCGAGAGACAAGCGGCTCGGCCCGGGACCCCCAGCAGACACCGACAGGACCCAGCCCCGAATCCCAGGGCCCGGGTCCCGTTCCCACCTCAGCGCCTCGGGCTCGGCGCAGCGCCGGGAGCAGCCCCCGGTGCCAGGCTCCGCACAGCGCTCCGAACGACGGTCCCGCCACAGCCCGGGAGGAGCAGGATGAGCATCCACCGCACAAAGCGGAGCGGGCGCGGATCCGCCGGCATTTACGGGCGCGGGCGGGGCGGGGCGGGCCCGGCACAGGTGTGAAGGGCGGGGTCCGCACAGGTGCGCGGGGCCCCAGAGCGGCTGCGCGGGGCGGGGCCGAGGGGATTTAAGCCTCGGGAATCGGCGGCGCCGCCATTTGTTCCCTCGGCGCTCGGTGGGAACGGTTGTGGCCGGACCGGGCTCTAGATCTCTGTATTTCCATATTTCTATGTCTCTGTAGTTCTTTTCCTTTATATTTGTGTTAGTTTGTCTTCTTCTAACCCTTCTCCGTTCTCCCCCCTCTGCCTCCCCTCCCCCACCCCCTACACCCCCCCCCCTACCCCCCCCCCTCTCCCCCCTAGCCCTCCCCTCCCTCCCCCCCCGGCCCGGTCCCCCCCATCCCCCCTCCCTGTCCCCCTACACACCCCAACCCTGCCCTACCCCTCCACCCTCTCTCCCCTTCTCCACCGTTCCTTCGCCCCCATCCCGGGTCCCCCCTGCCCCCTCACCCTGCTCCCCTTCCCCTCCCAGTTCCCCCCACCTGTCCTCAATCCTCCCCCTCCGTCTCCCACCTTTCCTTCCCCCTCCACCTCCCCCTGTTCCTCTTCCCTCGTTTCCCCTCTGCACCTTGACCCCCCACTTGTGCTCCGTCCTCGTCTTCCCCCCGCCTCCTTTCCTGTCCCCCCATCCCACCTCTCCCTGCACACCCCGAACCCCCCACCTGCGCTCCTTCTTTGACCCCCTCTGCTCCCTTATTCCCATCCTCTGTCCCGTCTTTCCCCCGCAGCCGCGGGGCACGGGGCGCCGGAGAATAAAGCCCAGAGGGCCGGAGCCCGGCGCCCCTGCCCTCGCTGGAGCCCCACACGGGCCGGGCCCGCTCGGCGGGTCCCCCGTGCAGTACAAAAACAGCGCCGGGGCTCCGGCTTTCCACACATCACACTGGGGATCCCCTCCTCAGGAGGGGTTCCCGGGGGGGTGGTGGGTTTCGGGAAGGGTGGTGGGTTGGGGTGGGCCCCCTCCTCAGGAGGGGGTCCCGGGGGGGTGGGTGGGTTTCAGGGAGGGTGGTGGGTTGGGGTGGGCCCCCTCCGGAGGAGGGGGTCCCGGGAGGGGGTCAGGGTGGGCCCCCTCCGGAGGAGGGGGTCCGGGGGAGGGGGGTGGGGCGGAGGGGGGACTTTCCCCCCCTCCAGTCCCCGCCCCCTCTCCCGGACCCCCTCCTCCAGACGGGCCTCATCCCAGCCCCCTCCCCGGGACCCCCTCCTCCGGACCGGGGCCTCGGGGAGGGGGGTGGGGGGGGAAGCAGAGGGGGGTCACGTCACTCTGTGGCATGAACAGACATAGAGACCACAGGCCAAACCAACAGCCCCTCCCGCCCGGACCCCCCCACCCCACCCGCCCCCCCCTCCCTCCCCCCGGGGCCCCGGTCCGGAGGAGGGGGTCCGGGAGAGGGGGGGGGAATGGAGGGGGGGAAAGTCCCCCCTCCGCCCCACCCCCCTCCCCCGGACCCCCTCCTCCGGAGGGGGCCCACCCTGACCCCCTTCCGGGACCCCCTCCTCCGGAGGGGGCCCACCCCAACCCACCACCCTCCCTGAAACCCACCCACCCCCCCGGGAACCCCTCCTAAGGAGGGGGCCCACCCCAACCCCAACCCACCCCCCTCCCCAAAACCCACCACCCCCCCCGGGAACCCCTCCTGAGGAGGGGATCCCCAGTGTGATGTGTGGAAAGCCGGAGCCCCGGCGCTGTTTTTGTACTGCACGGGGGACCCGCCGAGCGGGTCCCCCGTGCGAGGCTCCAGCGAGGGCAGGGGCGCCGGGCTCCGGCCCTCTGGGCTTTATTCTCCGGCGCCCCGAGCCCCGCGGCTGCGGGGGAAAGAGGGAACGGGGAGGGATGAGATGGGGTAGGGAGAGGAGTCGGGGTGGGTTGGGGAGAACGAGGGGGGAAGGGAAAGGTCGGGTGAGGGGGAGGGATGATGGTCAGAGGAGGAGGAAGAGAGGGGAGTCGGGTTGGGGAACGGGGTACGGAGAGGGGAGAAAGGAGGGGTGGGGGAGAAAGGAGGCGGGGGGGGTCGGGGATGCACAGGGGAGCAGGGAGAGAGGGTGGGGGGGCGCTGGGGAGAGGGCAGGCAGGGGGCTGGGAGAGACAGGGAGGGTGTGGGGGAGAGAGAAAGAAACTGGGGGGGGTAGGAAAGAGGTGATAAGCGGGGGAAGAAGGAGGAGGATAAGGGCAGGAGAAACAGGGGGAAGAAAGACGGGGAAGAAAGAGGGGGAGTGGGGGCCTCTCCCGGGCCACGCCGGGGGAGCCCGGCCCGGCCGCAGCCTCCCCGAGCTCTGAGGGAGCAAATGGCGGCAGGGGCGATTTCGGGGGCTTAAATCACCTCGGCCCCGCCCTGCGCAGCCGCCCTGGGACCCCGCGCACCTGTGCGGACCCCGCCCCGCGCACCTGAGCCGGGCCCGGCCCCGCCCCTGAAGCCGCCCCCGGCCCCGCTCGGCCCCGCCCCAGAGCCCCGGCCCCGCCCGGCCCCGGGGCCCGCCCTGCCCGGCACGGGGGCGGCTCCATCGCTCGGGGCCCCGCCCATCTCTCCCGGGCCGGGCCCGCCCCGCGCACCGGGGCCGCACCGGGGCCGCTCCCGGGACCCTCCCCTCCGCTGACAGACACCGCCCCGCTCGCTCCCGCTCCTTGTCACGCTCGGCAGCCACCGAGGCCGCCGCCCTCTCGGCTCAGCCGCCACCGGGCGGCAGCAGCGCCGCCCAGCTCAGCCCGGGGGCAGGCACAGAGCACAGGGAAAAGCCGGCTCCGGGCGCTCTGCAGCTCCTGCAGCCCGAGCGTCTCGGCTCCTGCGGCCAGGCGCTTGCTGCTTTCCTTCCTACAGAAAAACGCCGGCTCGTTATTCTCAAAACCTGCGGATCTCTATTCCCAGCTTCTTATATTGCTGTATGCGACAGAGTAGACAGAGAGGGCTGGCTCATTTCAAAATGAATTTACATCTAAATCAGTAGCATTTGCCTATAGACGTAAAAGTGAAGAACTTAACAGGTTTTAGTATTCTGCACACAGCCCTCGCTGGGAGGAATGGTAAAAAGTTAAAAACAAATGAAATTTTAAAAGTAGAAAGTTAGAAACAAAGTTACAACGGCAGAAATTTAGAAACAAACAAAGAGGTAAAATACAAGAAACAAACAAATTTCTAAAGGGAGAAAGTTGAAAACAAACAAAGTTAGAAACAAACAAACAAAAAAATTAGAAACAAACAAAATTAGAAAGGTAGAAATTTAGAAACAAAGTCAGAAAGGCAAGTGTTGAGCCTTTGACAGGGTACCCCTCCTTCTCGGACCAGGGTGAAAGAGCAGAGGAGGCTGCTGTTCTGCTAAGTTCTTTATTTCACGGTCTCACAGCTGTCTTGAAGGCAGAGTTCGAATGGGGTTACATGATACAGCCAAGCAGCAGCAGCAGGCAAAAACAGCTTCTTCTATATGCTCCATACACTCTATTTTTTCTTACAGAAGTGTGGATTCCATTTGTTCATTGACCAGTAAGATTAACACACGATTCTAGTTTTCCTTAAACCCATCCCGGTCTAATTCTAACAGTCGTAAGCCTCACACAAGTGTCATCTGCCCTTGTTCCATAAGGAATCCCTCTACAGACAGGGAGTTGTCACCGGCCCCGTGCTCATGGGCTGCAGGGGACACCTGCACTGAGGAGGAAATGGAAATGGGAAAGAGGGAACTGCAACCTGATGGGACGCACCTCTGGCACCACATTTCCTCTTCTTCCTGCTGTCCTGGAAAACCCCAAGTAAATCCGGTCCCTCAGACCTTGCATCCCTGAACACCAGGAGAGCCGGTGCTTTACCCAGATCCCAGTGCCCTGCACGGCTGCGCTGACACGAGCACAGGCCGATCGCTCCGCCCAGCACCATCCCTCATTTTCTTCCCATTGCTCCCCAAGCGTCCCCAAACCACCCCAGCGTGTCTGTGCCGGGGCCAGGGCCTGCCCCGAGCCCGACCAGAGGCTGTCACCCAGCCCTGCACCAGCTCCCACCCCCGGGTGAGCTGGGAATGCACTGAGAGCTCGGCTCCCCGGGCTCCCCAGCACCCAAACCGGTCCTCAGACACACAGAAATGCCCAACCTGCCCCTCTGGGCACAGCCAAACACCACAATTCCATCATCCCCAAGCAACTCTGGCACTTGCCTCTTCACCTCTGCCCATTTCCAGTAGCCGGGGCTAGGACCGGGCTGTCAGAAATAGCATTCCCTAGGCAGTTCATCCCAGCACAGAGGAGAAGAGGAGCCTGTCCCTGACCCACACCATGGGCAGGACAAGGGGGGCCCTAGCTGGCTTTGCCTACTCCAGCACCAAAGCTCTTGGTCCCAAAGATGGGGCGAGTTCAGTGGTTTTTCCTGTCCTGAAAGAGAGCAGAAAAGGGAAGTTAATCCCACTGTGGAATCCAAGACTCCTGCATTTCCTATTTCTGCTCTGATTGCTCACTGTGCAGTTTTATCCATGGGAAAAAAAAGGAGAATGACACCATATCAAATAAAAAGTTGATTAATCCACGTAGGGGCTGTGGAGAGGATACAAAGGAGCTTTTCCATGATTTTGGGGCTTGAAGAGGGACTGAATTTCCCTCAAAGCTGGGAAGGGCCTGAGGATAATAAAGCAAAGGAGCAGCTTCATCTCTCCCTGGCAGAGAGCTCGGGGCTCCATTATGGATACAAATCAATCCCAGCAGGATTTCAAAGGGTTTCTTTAGGATGTCAGGTCCCTCTTTATCAGATCCCTGCTGGGATTCAGGGCCTGCCTGGTCACGGGGTGCTTTGATAAGGGCTGGATTTAAATCCCAGATCTGAGAACAGACATGAAAGGTCCCTGGGTTTCTAGGGGGTTGAAAAACTCAAGCTGGATTCGCTGCAGAGCTGAAAAATCAGGGTAAGAGAGAGCAAGGAGTGGCCAGCAGGCCCAGGCTCCTGATCACGCCCCTGGGATCCATGGGATCCATAGGATCCACGGCCTCTGGCACGCTGCTCCAGCACCCTGCAGGGTGACTGACAGCCGGGCAGGGGAAGGAGCCACCAGCAGCTCTGCCATGTGCACCATCATTCACCTTGCACGTGGCCTAAACAGCCACCAAGCACTGATGGACTGACTGAGCCGAAAATATCGGAGAGATCTCAGTTTGCACTCCAAATTCCCTGCAGCCTGTTCCCTTCCTGATCCATCCCTTCAAGCAGCAAGAGTGGAATTCCTTCCATCGTTGCTCTTTCCCTCCTGTTTTCCACTCAACAAGAAAAAGAGCAGCCACGTGAACAGGAGTAAAAGCCCCAAACCCACAAAAAAGCACATTCTCAGCATCACTAATCCCTGCCAAACTGCCAGGAACCTTCCAAAACTACATCCAAGCTTGGAAACAGGGATCCAGTTGTTTGTTTAAGCAGCTATTGATCCAGTCTCTTCCAGCTAATTAAACTATTCACTATTTAAACTCATTAAACTGCTCATCCTGCTCCTGGCAGCCAGAGGCAAAGAAGAAATCGTGTCTAGATTAAATGGTGTTGGTGAATGTGCCCATCCCAGTCCTTGGAGAGGTTGGAATTGCATCCCTGTTCCTCTGCTCTCTTTTCCTTCCTTTTTCTTGGAGTGATTCCCACCCGGATTCCTCAGCTCCAGCTCTCTGAGCAGCCTCAGGGGGAGCATTTCATCCCCTTGGAGCCAACTCCATTTGTTGCATCCTTCATGCCTCAACCACCCCTAAAAGCAGGCAAGTGCTGATGGGCAGTGCAGCTGCTTCCACTTGGGAATGTTTCCAGTGGAACAGGGAGGGAATTCTGAGAAGCTTCCACCCACTGCACGTTATTGCTGGATAAAAGGTCAGGCAGCAAAGGATCAACAAAGGGAGATTTCAGCAAGACAAAGTCCAGACAGAGAGGCTGCAAGTGTGGCTGGGGCTGCTAAACTGGGAAAACTGCAAGGTCAGGCTGTGGGAACATGGATTATACTGAGGTCTGGAACTGGTGTTGGGAAGAGAGGGAGAAGGAGAAGGAGAAGGAGAAGGAGAAGGAGAAGGAGAAGGAGAAGGAGAAGGAGAAGGAGAAGGAGAAGGAGAAGGAGAAGGAGAAGGAGAAGGGCCCGAAGTAACTGCACAGGGAATTTCCTTACCATGAGCCAGGCTCATTCCCTGAGCTGACCAATATCTCCGAGCTCCCCTTCATGGCACAGCCCTGCCAGTAAAGAACAGAAGTTCCTGCTGCTCCCACTGGAATTCTGTAGCGTGCCTGGCATTCCATACGTTCTGCTGCCTGAGAATTCCTGCAGCCGTCCTCGGGAAGAGCAGTTCACTGCCACAGGAGGAACAAGAGGAAAGCAGCTGCCACTCTCGGGTTCTGTGCCCTGTAAAAAGTAAAACCAGATAAAGATCAAAGCTCCATAAAGCTGGAACCATCTCCAACCTCGGGACAGCACTTCTGTGGGAAAAGCGTGGATGGGCAATTAGGAAGGAGATCATCATGCAAATGGGTAAGGGGGGGAATTAAATTCTGCTGCTTTCTGATTGAGGCCTGCTTCAATTTGCAGCCTTTATAATATCAGTTTAATGGGACTTTTTGTGCTTTAAAGAGGTTTTTATTAGCTGGGGGTTGTCCCTGCCTGGACTGAGGCACAGCACAATGAGTCTCCTGCCTCCTGAAGCCGTGTTGTTATCCCAGCATCTGAAATTAAAAACCAGCACTCTGGGAAACCTCTCTACTCTGAGGAGAAGTGTGAGGAGCGTTTGGGTCTGTGGAAAGCCTGGAACAGCTCTGAGAGACACCAAACATCCTGTGGATCCCAATAAACAGCAAAACATTCCAGCAGCTCCTTCCAACACCGCCCTTGTAGGGAACTCTGTCACCCCAGTGGGTATTTGTGGGAGTAAGGAAGAAATCCCACTGATGACCTCAGTGTGATCACCTCTGGTTCGTCTGGGGATAAATCTCCTTTATCCTTCTGGGAGAATAAAGGAATCCAATGCTGCCTTAATCCCCAGCTCCTCAGAGTCTGCATTTCCAGAATCCATCTCCTGGCCCAGCATGGGAAGGGTTGTCCAGCGCTGGAACAGCTGCCCAGGGCAGTGGTGGAGTCACCAACCCTGGAAGTGCTCATAAAATACATGGATATGGCACTTGAGTGTTCATAAAATACCTGGGTAAATACATGGGTAAATATAGGAATAAATACATGGGTAAATACATGGATAAACATATGGATAAATATAGGGATAAATATGTATGGATAAATATGTATGGATAAATACATGGCACTTGAGGTCATGGGTTGGTGTGACCATGGTGGTGGTTGATGTTTGGACTTGATGATGCTAAAGGCCTTTGCCAGCCTCAACAACCCCAGGATTCCATGATTTTCTGCCTTTTTCTCCTGCTCTGGGGCTGAGAAACTCCTTGAGCGGAGCAGCAGTGGGAGCAGGGAGCCACAGGCTGCACATCAGAGCTCTGCAGGCACTTTTAATCCACCTCTCTTCATGTTCATGGAAGATGGCACAGGAAATCTCTCAGCCCGAAAGCATCTCCCCAGCTCTGCACACCCGGGACAAAGCCGAGGTGAATGATCCCCTCCAAGCTCCTTCCAGAGCCATTCCAGCGGCAACCAGAGGCAGCAGTTCCTAGAGAAACGGCTCCTATCCAATTCAGGAGCCTTCCCTTGGGGAGGAGACATCCATTTCCCCTTCTACCTGTCATTCTTCTTCATTCATGGACTCGATAAGGCAGGAAATCTGGCAGGCTTGAAGTAAAAAACGAGCTGTTCACAGCAAAGAGAGCCTCAGCGGGTAAAAAAAAAAACAAACCCCAAACTGTTGGAATCAAGATGAAGTTAATAGGAGCAAAAATAAATAGAAACAGACCCTAAATGTAAATGAACATTACATCACCACTGGCATTTCAGCTCCTTTTCAAATACAGAAATAGCAGCAGATTTAACTTGCAGAAAGTTGCTGTGTTCACACAGCCAGAGCTGCTTCAGGGGCACAGCCCTGAACCTTCTGCTCCCCAAAACAACTCAAGACTCGAGAAAGGAGAAACAGGGATCAGGCAGAGGGGGAAAATCCCAACTTCCCGGTCAAAAGAGGTTAAGAGAAATACAATTCCATCCCTTAACCCTGTGGAGATGGGATCTGTTGGCGTTTGCCAGCTCCAGAGGAGTTCACTCCACCTCGGGCAGATCGGAGGTGAAAGCAAATAATGCAACTGCAGCCCCGGAGAAGGCTGGGCTCTTAATTGACAGAGATTCCAGAGAGAGGGAAATAACCTCCAGTACCATTTGGGCAGCAGGTTTCTCTCCCAGCTGCCACCTCAAATCCTCGAGATCCCCGTTGGCCACCCAAAATTCCAGGCACCATTTCCAGCCTGGAAACAAACTCGGAGTGCTCTCAGAGTGAGACCTTAAAGCTGGAGCACCTCAGCCCCCACACCTGCTCAATCCCTGCTCTCCCAGGGGCTCAGCCTGGAGAAAAGGAGGCTCCAGAGAGACCTTTTCTCTCTCTGGAATTCCCTGACAGGAGGGGGCAGCTGGGGGGGGGGGGGGGGGGTCGGGCTCTGCTCCCAGGGAACAGGGACAGAAGTTCTGAGTCATTTCAGGGAGTGAAGAGTTACAGGGCAGGAAACAAAGGCAGCTGAAGAAGATCTGAGACGATTTTCCCTTATTCTTACACACCTCAGATATTCAATTTTGTCCAAGTTTGTGTCTCGAATTTAAACCCAACTCCTTCCCTGTGGGAAGGAGGAGATGATCCCGGCCTGCCATGTGCCAGAGCGAGAGTGACAGAGGGAAGGATGTTACTTGGGGAAGGGTGGCACACTGACATTTCATCGTGGCTGATATGGCAGAGAGACTTCATTTTTTTAACAGCAAAAGCTTCAATATTTCACAAAATCTGTGTTCCCTGTGATTATTTGTAAAGCATTGTGGATGGGCTTGGCACTTCCCTGACAGAAACACTGGCAGGGCTCTGCCTGGAGGGATCTATAATTGGAGATGGGAAGAGTGGATGGGAGGACAGGGATGCAGCAGAGGGAGATCAGAAAGAGAATTAGGAATTCTTTCATTCTTTTCTGGATTTTTTGGGTTCTTTTAATGTGATCCATTTTAAATCCAGGCTTAAGATCTGATTCAACTTCAGATTTTTTTTGCTGCCCAAACTTTCTTCTGTCCCTGGCTGGAGCAGAAAACCAAAATTTCAAAATTCCTCATGAAATAAATAGGAGGGTGGTGTGGGAACAGCCTCACTTTCCCAGGTGGAAACACTTCCCTCCGGGTTTATCATTCTGGGAACAATTCTGGCCCAAAGAAGGGGAAGCACAGAGTGGCACTGCCAGGGTGTGACACGGCCAGGGCACAAGGAGGCCCTGGGTTCTCCTCCAGGTTTGTTTGTGGAAGGTTTGGGGTGGTTTGGGGTGGCTGAAGGGTTTCTGACAGCATTAATTGGGAGTCAATCCCCCTACGGATCCCCATTCCCAGTTCTCCCAGGAAGCTCCTGCAATGGTCTCTAAGGGGTTAATGGAATATCTGCTTTTCCCTGCACGGATGAAGGGGCCCAAAGCACTTCCCTGGCCCTGCAGGAGCCCCAGCACTGAAAATCCCCGAGCAACACCTCGGAGCTGCCACAGGCACCCAGACAGAAGGGGAAGGTGCTCGTTCCCTCAGCTCCCGGCTGCCAGATGGGGGAATATTTTGGGCTTTTGGGAAAAGCGTTGGGTTTCCACCTTTTCCCTGCGTGTGAGGAAGCGCCTGGCACCAGGGAATGCTCTGCTGAGCTGGGAGGCCCCGGCATTCCTGGAGAGAAATCTTTAGGATTAGGTGGGGGATTACACCACCTGCTCCCTTTCCCTGTGGCTGGGGGCACCAGGCTGAGGGCACAGCGGGCGGGATGTGCCGGAGACCCAAATCCCACTGGAACCACGGCGTTTTCCATCCCCTTGGGTCCAATTCCGGGCAGGAGCAGCACCTGGAGGACAAAGCTGCGCGGCAGCCGAATGCCGGGTGACAAAACCCCTGAAAAACAGGCTTGAGGAAGTGGCTGGGTGGAAGGGTGAGCTGAGGGAGGTGGTAATTAGAGCACTGGGGGAAGGTGGTAATTAGAGCACTGGGGGAAGGTGGTAATTAGCTCTGCTGCTCACCGTGGCTCAGCCTTCAGCTGTCACTCACCCACGCCTGGAGCCTGTGGAACACGTTTCTGTCCCATCTGCGAGGGAAACGCTTCCCCTTCCCTCTTCCTGCAAAAGCAGAGGAATCCTTGTCCCTGGATGACCAAGGCCGGGCCAGGGGTGGAGACGCCATCCCTGCAAGGCTTCAAAAACCGTGGATGTGGCGCTGGAGGACAGGGGTGGCTGGGGAGCGTGCTGGTGGGGCTGGGTTGAGGGTTGGACTTGGCGATCCCAAAGGTCTTTTCCAGATATTCTCCTGCAAATGGAATGTTTATATAATAAAGCACACAATTTGGAGCTCGTTAAACAGTTACATTTCAGTCAAAACTCTGCACATAATCTCTTCATGAGGGGTTTTGAATTCCACCTCCCCTCTGCAGCAGCGATCCCGTGATTCCAACACGGATCTCCAGTCCCCTTTGGCATTTTCTGATTTCCAGGCAACATCTCATGGCCTCAAAAGCCTTGGTAGACTTAATCAAAGCTGGGCTGAGTCTAAAGTGGACTCGAGCACAACTTTCAGGTGCAATGGATGCTGCTGGAATGGGGGCTCTAATGCCAGGTGTCACATCCTCCCAAACTTCCAGCTCCCGGAACTAGAAAGGAGCTTTAATGGATGGAAAAGAAATCCCCAAACCACAACCTGAGAATGAGTTAATGACTTGGAAATCACCGGGAAGGGCAAAGCGTGGGGGCTGGAAGTCAAAGGGGTTCAGAGTTGGCCTCAGGTGCTGGTGCAAGGATGACACGAGGAGGGGAGGTGGAGGTTGCACTGGTTCCTCTCCCGAGGCAGCCGATGGCATTCCGCAGTGGGAAATGCAGGGAAAAGAAATCCAAAATTCAGAACTGGCTCAGGAGAGCCAGCAGCTGCCTGGGAACACCAGCGGGAGCAGAGACAAGGAGCAGGACAAGGAGAAGGCAGGAAAGGAGAAGCCACTCGGGCTTCTGAGATGGCTTCCAGGGGAGGGGGAAGGGAGCCCTTCCCGTGCCTCAAATACCGGGAGCACAGCAGCAAAGGGATGTGTGTGACAGGGATGTGCAGGACCGGAGGGCACCGGCTGGAATCTCCCTGGACACAGGTGATGCAGCTCCCTCAGGGCACACCTCACCCCAGCCAGGGTGCAGGGATGGCTCTGCCCAGGCTCAGCTGCGCCTCTGGAAACGCCAAATCCCAGCTCCCTGCCCTGGAGCTGCCTCCTTCCTGCCGGGAAAGGAAAAGCAGGACTGAATTTTCCAGGTCCCCCCCACCTGGTTCTGTCTCAGCTTTGAGCTGGAACTTCCTCAAACCTCCCAAGCCAGTCCCAGCCTTTCCCACCAATTTCCTCTGTGGAACCTAAGCAGCCGCACCTCCCTCTCTCTAAATAATCAGAACATTGGCAGGGCTGCTCTCTCCACACTTTAATTCTCTCCACAGTTCAATTTTCTCCTTTCAGAGGTATTAGGAGCTGTTTGCACTTCAGTTTTTTCCGGCTCTGTGCTTTGCTCCTCTGTTCCCAGGCACCAGTTCTCCCTGAGCTGCTCCCTACCTTGTTTAAGAGTTCATTTGTTTGGAGCTCCTTGGAAGCAGCCGCAGGCACTGAGGAGATGCCAATTAGTGTCAGGGCAGTTAATTTGGGGGGGGGAAGGAAACAGGACTTTAAACTGCTCCAAGGCCTGTTCCTCCTGCACTGGGAAATACAGGGAGCACCTGAGCTGCTCAGCTGGGCTGCTTTAGGGTGCAGAGGTGAATTTGGAGCTGATTTATTTGGGGTGCTCAGCAGATGTTGGCCATGATCTCTGCATGTGCAATCCCAGCTGCTCTGCCAGGATGGAGCCTTCCTTAGCTCCCAATAAATCTCAAACCACTCCTTAGCTCCTCATAAACCTGAAACCAGAAGGTTGGCACAGCAGCCTCCTGAGAAGTAGCATTTTGACAGGGATTTTTTCTGAACCATTAACTTTTGTTTGCTGGAGCTTTCCCTGCAAAGCGCTGGATCCGCATCCCGACACGTTCGGGTGGGATTCCTCAGCGCCGCGTCTCGTCCTAAAAATACTCTGAAAAAGGAGATTTGTCCTCTCTAGGTACACTCTGCCCTTTAACAGAGAAAGCCTTTGGAAAGGATTGATGCCGGTCTTATCACATTCATGTATATTTTAATTATGATTATCAGCAGAAGTCATAATTAATGACAATGGAATATCTCCATATTAACAGCTATCAGGAACAGCCCACACAATTTCATGGGGGTGACCTCAGTGCTTCTGTGGGAATCTCAGCCCAATTCCCAGCTGTCCAAAGGCTCCTTTTGCTGGCACTGATCCCACTTTCAGCAGAACTGTGCAGCTCAGTGATATTAAAGTCAGCAAAACTCTCAAGTATAAACCCATTTCCCAGGTTTTTTCACGAGGGAGTGTTCCTGAGGTCAGCCCTGCACCGTTTGCTTCAGAGGACTTCAGCCTCCCGTGCTGGCACAGAGCTCCAAGGGAAGCAAAGTGCCCCAGGAAAGCTGCGCTGGGGGAGAACAAACACCACAAAAACTGGGATTTGCTGGCACAGGGGCTTGGACATCACACATCCTTCCCTGTTCTTGGGTAACAGAGTTATCACAGATCTCCTGAGTAGCTACACCAGTAAAAAAGTGACTTTTCCAGCCCAGATGCAGCTGCATAAGCGTTCGGAGTGGCAAAATGAAAAGAATGTAAAAATCCCACCATGGAGTGAGATGGTGCCGCCTCCTGCACCTGGGCCACCATGGAACACTCCAGGCTGGGGGAAGAGGGACTGGAAAACTGGGAAAGGCCCTGGGGGTGCTGGGGAAAGCAGCTGGACACGAGCTGGGTGTGCCCAGGTGGGCAAAGCCAAGGGCACCTGGGCTGTGCCAGCTCGGGGTGACAGCAGGGCCAGGGCAGTGCCCGTCCCTGTGCTGGCACTGCTGGGGCATCTCCAGTGCTGGGGGCAGCTCTGGGACAAGAGGGACACGGAGGGGCTGGAGCGAGTCCAGGCAAGGGAACGGAGCTGGCAAGGGGCTGGAGAGTTCCTGAGAGAGCTGGGAAAGGGCCACAGCCCGGAGCAAAGGAGGCTCAGGGGGGACCTTGTGGCTCTGCACAAGCCCCTGACAGGAGGGGGCAGCCGGGGGGGTCGGGCTCTGCTCCCAGGGAACAGGGACAGGAGGAGAGGGAACGGCCTCAGGCTGGGCCAGGGGAGGCTCAGGGTGGATATTGGGGAAATTCCTCCATGGAAAGGGCGCTCAGGCCTTGGCACAGCTGCCCAGGGAGGTTTGGAGTGCCCACCCCTGGGAGTGCTCCAACACCTGTGGCTGTGGCATGGGCGGACGTGGTCAGCGCTGGCCGTGCTGGTGCTGGTTGCACTCAGTGATCTCCGAGGTCTTTTCCAACCTTGATTCCGCTCTCAAGGCAGCCCCACGGAGGAGCAGCACAAAAGGCACCCCCAGGCTGCGAGCGGAGGGTTCAGAACACGCTGCGGCAGCAGGAACGAAGCTCTGCAGGATGAAACTGAAAAGGGGAGAAATGCCGGGCTCTGTGAAAGGGAACAACTGAGAGAGCCACAAACGAGCCACCAAACTTCTCACAGGGGACACCACCAGCAGCACAGGTGTGAAGGGACTTCTTTTTGCCCCAGAAGTGTGAATCCACAGCCCAAGCCACGTGCACACACTGCAGATGTGAAGTGTATTTTTACTGCCAGCAAGCACTTGGGAATAAAAAAACCTCAGCCCCAAAGCTTGATGTCTAAACAGCAACACAGAAGTTCTAAACCAGCTGTCGAGAGAAACAAAACACAGCAAAAACAAAGCAGACAGGGAGCAAAACCTTGTCACACTGGCTGTGTTTCCGAGCGTGACAGCTTCTGCCATGCTGGGAATGCAGCACCAAACACAAAAATCCTACTGCAACTCCTGGATCCCATAGCAGGAAGGACATGGAGATTCCCCGTGGGAATCAGGGATGCAGGACTCGGCTGTGCTGCCATCACTCCCTCAGGAATAGCCAGGTTTAGCTCATTCTGTCTGCCCAGAGAGGGGGATTTGCCCCTGGATCCCCTGGAATGTTCCAGGCCAGGCTGGACACTGGATCTGGGAGCAGCCCGGGACAGTGGGAGGTGTCCCTGCCCGTGGCAGCGCTGGCACTGGATGAGCTTTAAGGTCCTTCCAAGCCCAAATCGTTCTGTGAGTCTTAGAGCCCTGAAATTCTCATGACAGAAGTGGAACTGCAAGAGCTTAAGGTCCCTTCCCAAAAAACCCCCATTGCACGACTCTTCAGCTTCTGGAGCCCTGGGTCCATGGAAATGCAGTTTCAGAGGAGCTCCGAGGAAATGGGTGTTTTGGGGAGAGCAGAGTGGCTGGAACAGAGGAACAGGAACGGTCTCCTCGAGCAAGCCCTTGTGTCTCAGGGAGCGGGATCGGCTCGCTCCTAACGCACCTGGTGACTCCCAGAGCGGGGGATGGAAATGCAGCCCAGGTCCGAAAGAAACCTCTGCGCATCATGCGCGGGTGCGTTGCCCCATTGCGCGGGGCCCCCGCGCGGGCGTGCCCGCGCGGGCGCGGTTGCTACTGCGCATGCGCGGGCGCGGTTGCTACTGCGCATGCGCGGGCGCGGTTGCTACTGCGCATGCGCGGGCGCGGTTGCTACTGCGCATGCGCGGGCGCGGTTGCTACTGCGCATGCGCGGGCGCGGTTGCTACTGCGCATGCGCGGGCGCGGTTGCTACTGCGCATGCGCGGGCGCGGTTGCTACTGCGCATGCGCGGGCGCGGTTGCTACTGCGCATGCGCGGGCGCGGTTGCTACTGCGCATGCGCGGGCGCGGTTGCTACTGCGCATGCGCGGGCGCGGTTGCTACTGCGCATGCGCGGGCGCGGTTGCTACTGCGCATGCGCGGGCGCGGTGGCTACTGCGCATGCGCGGGCGCGGTGGCTACTGCGCATGCGCGGGCGCGGTGGCTACTGCGCATGCGCGGGCGCGGTGGCTACTGCGCATGCGCGGGCGCGCAGCCTACTGCGCATGCGCGGGCGCGGTGGCTACTGCGCATGCGCGGGCGCGCAGCCTACTGCGCATGCGCGGGCGCGGTGGCTACTGCGCATGCGCGGGCGCGCAGCCTACTGCGCATGCGCGGGCGCGGTGGCTACTGCGCATGCGCGGGCGCGCAGCCTACTGCGCATGCGCGGGCGCGCAGCCTACTGCGCATGCGCGGGCGCGCAGCCTACTGCGCATGCGCGGGCGCGGTGGCTACTGCGCATGCGCGGGCGCGCAGCCTACTGCGCATGCGCGGGCGCGCAGCCTACTGCGCATGCGCGGGCGCGCAGCCTACTGCGCATGCGCGGGCGCGCAGCCTACTGCGCATGCGCGGGCGCGCAGCCTACTGCGCATGCGCGGGCGCGCAGCCTACTGCGCATGCGCGGGCGCGCAGCCTACTGCGCATGCGCGGGCGCGCTGCCTACTGCGCATGCGCGGGCGCGCTGCCTACTGCGCATGCGCGGGCGCGCTGCCTACTGCGCATGCGCGGGCGCGCTGCCCTTCTTATATTAAAACCAAAATTTTCACTCTGTCCCCTGTAGTTTTCCTCGTATGTACCTTCAAAACGTTCATTCTGTCCCTCACAGATTAGCTCAGGTCTTTTCCCTCAAATTGTCTCTGTCTGTCCCCTACCGATAAGAACCTCAATTTTCATCCCAAAATGTCACCTACTAATTGCCTCGATTTTACCTCAAAACGTTCATTTTCTCCCATACAAATTAACTCACATTTTACCCCCAAAACGTTCGTTTTATCCCCTACAGAACGTGCCCAGCATCCGAGCAACAGGACCGCGAATGCCTGGCGGCAGCAGCGCCACCGCTCCGCGATTTGCGCTCTGGCCACTGAAGCCCCACACGGCCGGGACAAGCATGAGGCGGCGGCACCCACGGAAATCGTGAGGTCGTGGCCTGCGGTACGGGATGTTACCCCCTGAGCGGCAGCACCGAGCGTAAAAAGCCGCCGCGCCCGCACGGCCTTCCCGCGGCGCTGCGCGTGGGTAGCTGCGGCCGCTCCCTGCACACGCGCAGCTTTCTTCAGCCGGCATCGTTGGGCCAATGCGCGCCTGCAGCTGCTCCCCGGGGTGGCTGCAGTGCCTCCTGTGCACCAGCAGGTGGAAGCAGCGAGCAGCACCACGCAGCTCTCCCGCTTCCCTGCGCGCACGTCGCTTTCTGTCGTTGCACCGGTGCGGTTTTCCGCGTTACTGCACGGGCACGGCTTCTCAATTTACTGCGCGTGTGCCGCTCTCCAAGTCGTTGCTCATTCCTTTGCTTTTTTGAGTTCTGCCGCTTATGTGCAGGTATTTTTGCTGGGGTTTTTTTAGGTTTGAGGAGTTTTATTACTGCTTTTTAACTGCACGTGCACGGCGCTGCTGAGTTCACATGCACGGGTGTGGTGTTCTTACTTGCGGTGTTAGCGAGAAGGAGAAGAGCCCAGCCCGTGCTTGGGTTCGGGAGGAGTGCAGCAATGCGCAAGACGAACGTTTGAAACAACGCAGGTCAGCGCGGTGCAAACGACCCGGCAGGTGAGGGTAGCGCACAGAGAAAGGCTACTACGCGCACAGTAGCAGAAGTCACAATTGTGACATGGAAAAACATGCTTTCCTTCTCGCCCCCGATACAGGAGTCCAGGATGGACGCTTGGAGCACGTCCATCAGAGCACCAAGGACCTCTGCAGGAGCCACAGCCCTAAAGACTCACGATGGCACTGAACACCTCTGTGCTCTGTTAACCAAAGACTGGGGCAGATCATGCCTGAAGAAAGAGTGGTCTGTTTTTTTCCAAGCTGCTACAGAAACAAACAAAGGTAGAAAGGTAAAAATGAACAAAGGAGGGAAGGTGAGAAAGGTCGTTTGAAAGTCAAAGTCAGAGAGAGAGAGAGAAAGAAAGTCAAAGTCAGAGAGAGAAAGTCAAAGTCGGAGAGAGAAAGTCAGAGAAAAGAAAGAAAGTCAGAGAGAAAGAAAGTCAGAGTCACAAAGAAAGAGAAAGAAAAATAGAGAGAAAAAGGAATAGAGAAACAGAATAGGGTTTGAGAGAAAAAGAAATCGAGTTTAAAAGAGAATTAGTGTTGAAGAGAAAAAGAGAAACTGAGAAATAGAGTGACAGAGACATCCAGAAACAGTTAAACAATGAGAAAAAGATAAAGAGTTAGAAAAAGTCAAGTGAGGAATAGACTGAAAAGTAAAGCAAAGCAGAGCAGCAAAGCAAGAAATACGGCAAAAAAATTACTAAACCACACCAAAGGAAGAGAGCAACCAAAAGGGGGGAGGGGGGGTATCTTTATTAGGGTTTATTCAACTTTACTGAACGAGGGTTTTTTATTTACACTTCAGCAAAGCAAGTGGAAATAACAACATACACAAGCACAAGCACAAATACAATCCATATGCACACTGGTCAAAGTCCAATTGACATACAGAGCAATATGTGCAAGTGCAGCAGCAAACACCAACACAGAGCAACACAAGCCAACCCCCTATCAGTACAATGTAACAATTGTTCTATTTCTGGAAAATTCATTACATTTTATTGTTTCAGGAAACCCAAAACAACAGCAGCACAGGGAGAAGAAAACACTCATCCACCACACACCTCCTTCAGCTGACACACAAACCCACCCTCGCTCTTGTCTCGAGAGCACCCCATGGGAACGCGGTTCCCGGGAGCCCCAAAATCATCCCGCCTGACAAATCCCCGGCACGGTCGGCACCCAAACCCTGGCGATGAACGGCACCTCACAGACCGGCCGGGTCCCAGATAAACAAACCCAGCCGGGAGGGAAAACATCCCCAGACAGCGCAGCTGGGTTGTTTTTACCCTGAGTTTAAAAAGTAGCTGAAAAGCCTGAAAGGCAAAACTCACACACACAAGGTTAGGACCATTCCACACCCGCACTCTTCTCGCAGGCAGACAGACACAGGCACACACACACACAGTCACACACCCTTCAGCTTACACCCTGACTGCAGCCCTTACTCCAAACATCCCAGCCATGGAGATGCTCCGACACAGCTTCTGGATGCCGCTCCTCGACGTCGAACGGCGCGCGCTGGGAAAATCGGCAGCGTCGGTGACCGCGGAGATCCGGAGCCGCCTCGGGGACCTGCGAGACAACGGGAGGCGGTCAACGAGACGCCGAGGGCTGGGAGTTATTCCCACACCGGGCCCATAAGTCTTCTGCCCAAAAACCCATGAAAAAGAGATGAACCACTAAGTTTGATAACTCTTCTACTTAACCGTGACCCTACGTGCCGGGGCAGGGCAGCTCAAACCCAGAAAGCACACAGGGAAGTGTTTTACCATGTACAGCCCCGTGAAACAGAGTGGGCCGAGAGGCAAGAACTAAAACGCAGGGGAAAGCAGGGATTAGATACAATAAAATGTCGGTAGGGCCTTTTTTAAGCTGAACCTAAGTCGATCACTACATCAGGTTGAACTCTATGTTCACTTCCAAAGACATATGTCTTTTCAAATCCAGACAGCTGGTTTAGAACTTCTGTGTTGCTGTTTAGACATCAAGCTTTGGGGCTGAGGTTTTTTTATTCCCAGGTGCTTGCTGGCAGTAAAAATACACTTCACATCTGCAGTGTGTGCACGTGGCTTGGGCTGTGGATTCTGGGGCAAAAAAAATTCAGGAATCAGGGAAAGAAAGAGACGGAAAAGAGAAAGAGAAAGGGAGTGTGAAGGGAAAGGGAAAGAAAGGTGGAAGAGAGAAAGGGAAAGGAAAGGGAAGGGAAGGGAAAAATTAGACATAAAAATAATATTAAACCCAAAAATAAAAATAAATATGATGCCGCTCCCCATCCCGTTCCCCCGTTCCCCATCCCGTTCCCCCGCTCTCCATCCCGTTCCCCCCCGTTCCCCATCCCGTTCCCCGTCCCGTTCCCCCATCCCGTTCCCCCTCCCCCGTTCCCCATCCCGTTCCCCCGTCCCGTTCCCCATCCCGCTCTCCCGCTCCTCGCTCACCGCCCGGGCCCGTCCGTGCCCGCCCGCCCCAACCGCTCCCGCCGATTCCAACTGGCCACGCGCAGCCCCGAGCCGCCTCCCCATTGGCCAGCCCTCGGCCCGCCCCGCCTTCCCATTGGCCGCTGGGCCCGTCAATCACGCGGGAAACCCCGCCGCCCGCAGGCGCTGTCCCACGGCGGCCGCTGGAATGCGGCCCGGGCACATCCCCAAGGGAAAAGGAGGCACAAAATGAGGAATTGGGAAGTAAAAGGGGAAGGCTGCGCAGCGCCCGCGGCGCCCCGACAACGAGGAGCAGCCCCCACTCCTCTCCCCATCTTCGTTTTGCACCCCCGAGCCCTGCACGTTATCAGGGAGCAGCCCCAACCCTCTCCCATCATTAACTCGGAGATATTCCATGGTTTTTCCAAACTGCTGAATTTATTGTGCTGAAGAGCCGCTTCGTTCAGCACACACCGGTCCATAGAGCTGCATAGAAAAGTGCTGAGATACAATTCCAGGCTTCCCCAGCCCATCTCCAGGTGTCACCCCCAGCCCTCCCAGGGGCTCCCAGTTCCCAGGGCAGAGCAGAACCAGCACCCAGCCAGCAGCTCCTCGGTCCTGCGAGGTGTGTGGCACTTCCAGAAGTACACGATGCCTTGGAGCAAGCTGGCCAAACAATTCCACACCTAAACCCTTCAATCCCTGCACGTCAAGGCAGACTCACAAATGCCCAAGAATTCGCACCTGCCATGGAAAAGTTAAAAGATCAACGTCTGCCTGAACTGCATTTGCAGAGTCCAATTGCACCCATTTTGCTCTGCCTCACGCTCGCAAATTGCCCGGAACGTGCTGTGGACAACAGCCTGGAAACCATGGAAAACTCCTGACACTGGTATCCCGACTCTGCCTCCTGCAGACACCCAGCTCAGGGAAAGCTTTGCAGCAAAGCACATCCCAAAGGAGCTGTTTTCCCCGAGGAAGCCCAGCAGCGGCAGCGCTGCCCCAGAGCACAAAGCAGCAGCTCTGCTGGGGAAGAGCATCCTTCAGTTCCTCTGCTGCTCACTTGACCAGAGAGCTGTTCCTAGGCCACATTCACTGCCCCACCCTGGATGAAATACCTGCACCCCCCCTTCCAAGTGCTCACTGCTCCCTGCTGTTCACGTGACCTTTTCTACATCAAACTACCAGGAACAGTGCCCAGACAAATGGAGACCTTTCAAAAAAAAAAAAAAAAAAAAAACAAACCTGGGTTTGCATAAATAAGCACTGAACCTAAAAACTTTTATGTTTCCAGTATTCCAACCATGTCCAGATGGTGAGCAGGTGCTAAAAATAACAACAGAAAAGCACAAAAAGACACAAATCTTCCTTCTCGACCTTCAATATCCTCAATTCAGGAAAATCACCAAACTCAACAGCTCTATATAGAAGGGGAAAAAACCCCACGTGTACTTTGAGCTGGTGAGAAGAACAGGAACCTGCAGCAATTAAGGCTGCACAGTCCACAGCAGCGAGAGCTCAGCACACGTCCAGACAGGCAATTCCAGCACCTAAATTTAAAAAAGAAGAAAAAGTTGATTACTTTTTTTAAAAGTTACTCTAAGTTAGTAAAACCAAACCAGCCTTTGCTCTTGATTTTGGCTCACTGATGCACACACACACACACAAGAAGCCAATGGTCACACAGGGCCCCCTTGCAGAATTCCTGATCCAAACCCTCGCCTTTCCTGCCCAGCACTGAGGGAAATCTGACAGAGGATTCATAAAGAGCCCTCGCTGAGAGCAGTCATCGCCCCAGGCCTTCAGGCTTGGCAAGATCCTGAAGTGAACGGACCCAAATTCAATTCCTAAATCTGAATCTCTGACAAGTCCTGTTAGAAAAACAGCGGACAGTCCATCAGAACACAGAATTAAAAGGCTGCACAAGGAATAACAGAAGCTTTTCCAGGAATAGCACAAGTTCCTTCTCTCCCTCACCGGTCCGGGACCGTGAGACCGAACCTTGGGCCCCAGGAGACAGGAGAGCTGTTATCAACACCCGAACCTCCCAAGCGTTGTTATTGCTCAGAGAGCTGCGCCGGCACTGAGCTACTCCCATGCGCCTGCAGGGCTCTGGGGAGGGGCAAGACGACCTCCCACTCCTGCCTGGAGAAATTTCAACACCCTAAAAAGTCATTTCCCTTCTCTCTCTCTGAGCCACGGCCAAAGCAGCTGTGTAGAACGACCCGGGGGATTTATGGG
The DNA here is from genome assembly GCF_965178545.1 of Coloeus monedula. Classification (NCBI taxonomy): domain Eukaryota; kingdom Metazoa; phylum Chordata; class Aves; order Passeriformes; family Corvidae; genus Coloeus; species Coloeus monedula. The sequence continues at coordinate 536,264 of NW_028120800.1, read as the reverse complement.
AGGGCTGATTCTCTCAGGAAAGACCCCAGACCCTGAGGAAACAAAACCACCCCAAATTTCCAGCTGGAAACACGCTGCCTCCTGAACGGGAGCGCACAAAACTCTCTAGAGCCAGACAGGAGGTGACAGACCGGCAAAAGCCAAAAGATGTGCTCTGCTTGCATGCACTCTCTGACTGGTAATTCCACAGGAAATTCCCCACGGATCGTAAGCAGTTGCCTACAACTTGTCCTCTGCAATCATGACTGCCTTGGCTTTCTGTGGAAGCGTTTCAAACATCCAGGGAGGGTTCAGGGCCTCGGCTGGCTCGTTTATGGCTCTTCCTGACAGGCCCAGGCCAAACCCAAGCACCCCCCTCACTGCTCCAGCCCCAGGTTCAGGGAAATATTGATACGGCTTAGAAATACTCTCCTTCCCTGCAACTCAGTCCCTCCCTGCACATCCCCGGAGAGGATTTACTCCGTCCTTTGTTCCCGACAGCACCTCTCCAGCGCAAATCCCGCTTCACACAGACACTGACTAAGCAGACCTAAGGCAATGGTTCCAGCAGCAGCTGCAATCCCGAGCTCCCTGTCTCCTGCACAGCTCATCCAAGCACTCCCAGCAATCTCACCTCGGCCCAGACACTCTCTGTCCTCAGAGGGAAACACAACCCGATGGCACGCAGCTCTGGCACCACATTCCCTCTTCCCTTTTTCCAGCACACCAGGCTGCTGGCAATGGCATTCCCATGGCAGTTCATCCCAGCACAGAGAAGAGGAGCCTGTGACTTACCCGCACCATGGGCAGGACAAGGGGGGCCCTAGCTGGCAGGGACGGGTTCTTCTAGCACAGAGGTTTCTGAGCCCAGAAAGGAGCCTTGCTTTGGCTTCCCTGACTTATTCAGCAGCCCTCTGGAAACACGTGGCAGGGAGGGAAGCTGCTTTTCCTGACACCATTCAGCTGCCAAAACCAGTAACCCCTCCACAGTGCTCCTGCAGCCTTGCCTGGCCCTGGGGCCATAGAGCAGGAGCCTTGTGGGCATGAACCTGCCCCTGATTCATCCCCTGAGCAAAACCCGCTAGTGAAAGGTGGTGAGAGCAACCAGGGCAGGGGTGGTAAGCAAATCTGGGACCACTTAGGAGAGGCCTGTGCCACCAGAAATGTAGAATGGTGTCTTTCAGTTGAAGGGGACATACAGTGTTCATCTAACCCAGTTGCCTCACCAAACACGCTATCTGACATACAAAATAATAAGCAGAAACCTTATTTCTGATATTTCCTCACTTCTAAGTCTCAGAACTTGCAACTAAACCTACTCCATCTGAAAATTTGCGAATGTCATTTATTAGATTATTTGTAATCGTCCTCGCTGCTGAAGGGTTAACATGGTGTCCTTATATCCTGATGCTTATCAATCATTAAGGACACAGCAGAATTCTTCACTAAAATCTACTGTAGTCTTTTCCAGAACTGATTTCTAATCCTTTCCAAGACAGCTGCACAATTTAATTAAAAAAAAAAAAAGTGCTGAACCATATTTCACAACTTACCAGCTGCCTGCCAGGGCAGAGGGGTGCATGGCTCTGGCAGGGAGGGCACAGCCTCAGCACCAGCCTGCCTGGAGAACCTAGCTCTGCTCAGTGCCTCAAGCAGCAGTGCCTCAGGAAGGACCCTTTCCCAGCCCATCCAAAAGGACATAGGCACTTACTGGTCTGGCCACAGGGAGGGGGTGAGTGCTGCAACGGGGAGGCTCCTGCACAAGTTTGGAGTGGGCAAAGAAGGCACAACTGAGAAGGAATGGCCACCTCAGCCCCTCTCCTTCATTACAGCTCTGCACCTTCCCCTACCTGTAGGTCATAGGGAGAGGTGACAATGGGCACTGAGGGAATTAGTTGGCTGAGCAAGCTGGCGGGCAGAAGGTCCAAGAAGCTGACTTGTAAAAAAAAAAACCCCAAAACCTAGAACGGTTCATCGTGATTAACCACATATCAGAAATGCCTTCCTCTCTAATGGTAAAGCCACTGACACACTTCTTCTTCTCTTGCTTTGTCATTTATCTCGTAAATCAACCCATCTGCTTTCAAACCAAACGTGCCAAGTAAATATGAAGATTATTAGGAAGCCTTTTTATTTCCCTAGAGCAAATTAAACAGCTGGAGGTTACATTTTTTTTAACATTGCCAAGCTGTTACCAGGCGTAACAAAAGGCAGTTGGCTGCACACACAGCCCCGCAATGTTTCACTGGGCTGATGCAGCAAAATCAAGGAACTTGTGCCTTGCACCCAGCTGCAAATGCCAGCGACGCACCGCTGATTTTATGGCAACTGTCACACCAGGAGAGCTGATCCTCCCAGACAGTGGAAGTACACAATTAGGTCACATTAAACATCGAGAAAATGCCACAGCAGTTCCACATGCCAACTACAAGGGAGTGACACTGGAAAACAGTTCCTAGCTGGCAAGAGCCATCCCAGCATCAGTGCATAATAAACTGCTAAAAGTTGACAGATGAAGTCTGAGGGTGCAGAAGCGTGAGCAATCGCCCAAACAGAGGGATTCGTAACATTTTCCCACAAGGCAGAGAAGTAAGACAGGCAAGCACCAAAGCCTGGTTTATTCCCCCTGGGAAGCCACCGCTACCTCCTGTTCACAGAAACAGAGGGGCTGGGTACAGCATTCCTTCAGGAGGGTTTCCTTTAGGGCCAGAATAACAAGATGAAGCAGTGGTGCTCACAGCAGAAGCTTCAGACTTGTGTAGGCTTTTTTTTCCATGTACAACACCAAGCTCCTAGCCTTACCACAGGAGCAAAAGTGTTTGCAGTGTCCTGACCATTGCACCCACACACTACAGAGTACGTCCTTGGCCAGAGGTGGACTAGCGAGAAAAGCACAGCCCAGTCTGCTTCCAGAAAGCCTTTTGCATCCTGTCAGCACCACCTACGTTCAGCTTAGTCCAGTCTTGCACACCTGAAATCAAAGGTAGTTATGAAAGGCAGCTGTTGTCACAGATAACAGACATTCTGTTGCACAATTATTTGGTGCTCGCCACAAATTGCACCGAAACAACTTCTATGCCATTGCCACAACAGTGGTAATTCTTTAAAACATGAATAAAAGGGCTCTGTACAGGAGGGCAATGCTGCATGGGGAGAGAACACACCACACCATGTAAACTTCAACACTGTGAGAAGTGTCAGTCTATGTCTTTTTACTCCCATATACTCCCATGTATCTTGAAACTACTTGTGGAGTCTACTGATGACAAAAGCATGCTTAATTTTGCCTGTGATCAAAGACACAGCCATGATGCAGCAGCAAGCAGTGCACCTCAGGGAAACGTCACACAGTTTTTGGGATGGTAAGTGGGCAGCACAGCTTTCTCAGCACATGAATTAACACCTCAATTCTTTAAAAGTTTCCATTTTACCAGTTTCTTCACCAGCACTAGTTGTCGTGATCAGCAGTCCTGTTGCAATATCTCCTCTGCATGCATCCTCACAGAGCATCCCCATGGTTCGCTCCCCAACACAAGAGCAAGGCTATTCTTTACACTTTTAGGTCAGCCCTTTAGCACAGGCCAAGAGCAGCAGCTCATCCCAAAAGCAGCTGTCAGAAAGGCACAGGCAGATACGCATGCAGGAAGTAACCTCCTGAGGTACTGCTGCTGCACTGCCCATGACCAGGTCTGAGAGCAAAGCCACGCACCAGCACATGCTAAGAACCAAGCTGAGGGCTTAGAGGAAACAACCAACCTCCAGGATATTCTGAATTGTGAAACTTAATTTAAGCTACAGCCCAGAACAAAGAAGTTATGACACCCTCATAAACCAGATTTAGTCTGCTCTGTCATGGCACAAGATTACAATGTCACACTTTCACAGAATGGTTAAAGATTGGAAAGGGACCACTGGAGGTCACCTAGTTCCCAGACATGCAAGGGTCCCCCAAAGCAGCTTATTGAGGATTGTGTCCAGATACCTTCTGAATACCTCCAAAGAGGGAGACTCCACAACTTCTCTAGGCAATCTGTTCCAGTGCTTGGGCATCCACACAGTGAAGCTCTTGCTCATGTACATCAGTTTCTGCCCGCTGCCTTTTGTACTATCGTTGGGCAAAACCCAACCAGAGCCTGGCTCCATCCTCTTGGCACTCTCCCTTCAGATACTGATAGACTTTGATGAGGTTCCCTCTCTGTCGTCTCTTCTCGAGGCTGACCAGGGCCAGCACCCTCTGCCTTTCCTCACACATGAGATTCTCCTTAATCATCTTTGTCACTCTAAGCCGGACCCTCTCCAGAGGCTCCATGTCTCTCCTGTCCTGAGGAGCCCAGAACTGCACACAGCACTCCAGATGCGGCCTCAGCAGGGCCGAGCGAAGGCGCGGGGTCCGTCCCTCCCGGGGAGGCTCCGGCGGCCTGTGTGAGGGCCGGGCAGGAGCGGGGCGCGCCGGCCGCTCCCTCTCGCGGCCGCGGGGCCGCGCTGGGCTCGCAGCGCTGCGGCTGCCGGGCCCTCGCTCCCGGCAGGGCCCGGCCTGGGCCCCACCGCCCGTGCGGGAGCACCGGCCGCCGGACCCGCCTCCCGGGACACAGCCCCGCTCCCGCCCGACCCCGGCCCCGCTTACAGCACCTCGAGCCCTAAGTGACAGCTGGGCTTCGCAGGACCGAGCGCCATGGAAAAAGGGAATCCAGCCGAAATACGCACGCCTCACACTCCCAAGCTGTAGGGTGGGCTCTGATGAGAGCAAGAGCTCATCAAGACAGGCCCAGCCTAACCTGGGGGAGACCTGCGACAGAGGAGCTTGAATGTCCCATACCTGGGAAAGCAACAAAAAGCCTTAACCCAAAATTATTTAAGTAGTTCATATTCAGCATAAGTTTTCCTCCCTAATTCCCCATGCCCTCCCCACGACCCCAGCCAGCCTGGGTTTTGTAGAGTAATTTTAGGGCTCCGTGTTTCTGACCAGATCTCATCTACTGTGACATGTGACAGAGCCCAGTGAGTGGAAGGCTCCAGCCCACAGATCCCCAAGAAAATCTAAGATTTCCTTGCTGCTCATGCAGTTTTCTCAGACTCTTTGTCAAAAGTTATTGGTGGCTATTTTTTAAATGAAAGGAGTAGAGAGAAAATAGCTTTGAGGCATATTGGGCTAGCATATTGTTCAGACTCTGTACAGGAACAATAAAGCTTTTAGGATCCTTTGATTGACATATATAATGAAGGTAGCTGTCAAACCTTTGTGCAGCAATTTTATTTTGTATTGACAAGCTATTTCACTGGCCAGGGTTTTGCATAAAAGGAATCATTCACATTGTTGTGGTGCTGCTATTTACAGAGCCTAGAGGACAGTGGCATCACTACAATATAAAGATTAATATTCAAATTTCTTTTGAAATACATAACTCTGTATGCAACCTATCCTACGTGCGCATCTTCATACAGGGAGAAAGGCATTGTTCTGCAGAGAGAAGGGGGCCTGGAGCTGCTGGGGGTTGTTGTTCATTCACTGATTCATCATGTAGCTTTTGAAAAGCCACTTAGTCACTCTGCAGTTGAATGTTTCTCTCTGGAGAGCAGAGAACAAAGCCTCAACACAAACTGCCATCACTGTTACCAGTCAGTGGCAGAGCTCACAGAGCCAGCATGGGGTCAAGGGGCTGCTCTGAGCAGCCCTTGTGTGCACAAAGCCCAGGACAGCTGTGCTCCTCCCAAAGAAGCTTCTTTCTCCTGCCAAAGCAGTGGCAGGGTCAGCTTGGGCTACCTGAGACAGCAGTTGCTGCTTGCCCACTACCTTTCTTTGATTATGAACAATAACTTGCCAAGAAATCACTAGCCTCAGAGAAAACAGGCAGAAAGCAAACGAGAGGGCAAAGCAAAACATAAAGGAGAGGGGGGAAAAAAAAATCCACATAAGCAAGGATGACTCTCACACTGTATTTGCTATGCAGTCAAGCCCACAAGTGGGTTGTGTATCTGAAGGTGGAAATACAAAGACGTGTCCTGTTCCCTGGGGAAAGGTAAGCAACTTCTCAAATGATCTTTAGAGGCTATTATCAGTCTCGCACTAGCACTGACATACCCTGTGCCCAAAGCCACAGCATGCACACACTGTATCCATAAAAAGAGATATTCATAGCTCTGCAGCTCATAGAAGTGCTGTGCCCGTGCTCTGGTACCAGTTTCATTTAAAACAAAACAAAACAAAAAAAAGTTTGAGTTGCAAGTGAGGGCATGGAAGAACTTGCACGGCAAGAATTTGGAAAGAGCATGGTAATCCAGCTTGGTCAATGGGCACACAATTTTTTAAGAGTGTACCACGTTTGTTTGTTCAGTCATTCCTATATTCATTTTCAAGTCCAGAGACAGCAGCTTCATGTCTAGCCCCAAAATAACAGCACTGTCTGAGACAAAACCAGCTTGGTCAGGGGTACCAGAGCTTTTCCCAGCCCGTTTATGTAATAAAGCATTATATACAACTGTTGGAAAACATACCAGTTTAAAAATCTTTTATCTATGACTTTAGCCAGGTTTGCTCATCTTTGCCCCAGGGGAAGGGAACTGAAGCTTCTTTCCAGGGCATTGTTTCTCTAGGTGAGGCCTGATGGGCTTAGCATTTCAACAGACTGGGAGTAGCCCCAACAAGATAAGGCCAACGATGGAACATCAACAGAACCAACAGAACCTCAGTGGCCATCTAGGAACATCTACCCCAGACTCTGCCTCCAGCAAAGACTGATAAGAAATTCAAGCAATGAAGATCTAATTAACATCAGAAGCGAAGAAATCCGGATCTAATAGGAGAGCAGATACTAGGAACTACACAACTTGAGACCAATGAACACTGACCCAATTCGTTTCTATGAGTTTTGACTGCAAAAAAGATCTGAAAATTCTAGTAAAGATCATGTGTCATGGAATGATTCTCCGCACACCCGGGCTATGTGCGGATGAGATGATTTCTGTGGTACATCCTGGCCAGAGAAGAAAGTAGTGCCTTGACTCTCTAACATTAAAAATGTTGTTGGAGGCTTTTTGTTTTTCCTGCAGTTTCAGTGACACAACCAGGAAGCAGAACAGGAGCTATATGTCCCTGTTACTTGGGTCCTAAAATACAGAGAAAGAAGACAGGGCAGAAAGCAAAGAAGAAAAACAGAGCTTTGTCCTCATTCACATGATAGCCCTGTAAGGCTCTAACCCAAAAGATGTAACTGTATAGTGAAACATCTATGGGGGACTCTCTTGCCTGGCACAGAGGGGTTCTGCAGATAGACTTCCAGGGTGGGGAAAGAGTACCAAGTCGGCAACACAAATTACTTCAGGCCAAACTCCAATACATAACTAGAGATTCCATAGATACATCCAGCCTTAAGCCCAGGAGCAATACAGGTGGGGAGAACGGAGCCTGGGTGATTAAAACTACCTATTTAAGCAGTTCAAGGTAGCTGGAAGCAGCACTGGTGCCTCTGGGTTTCTCTGTTCATTATTTAAGGTGAACATAAAAACACAGAGTGCAGGAGCCCAAGGATGTTCCTCACTGGCTTCAAGCTGGCAGTTTGCTAAAAGCAGCGCTCCTTGGTTTCCTTGGTTTGCCGACCAGCAGTGCCACCTCCCCTCCCTGCTGCCACGGTGCTCAGCCTTCCCCAGGGTTAACAAAAGGGCACGTTACTCTGCTTCGCCAGATTTTAGCTCTGAGAATTTCATTCTGAACAGTTCAGCATCTGCTTTAGCCAAAACAGTTCCGCTATTTCCAGGAATATTATTAAAGGAAAAATATACTGCTTGGCACACGCTACCTAAATTCAGGCAACCTTTTATATGAGGATCTCTAGCTTCGGAAGGGAAATTTTGAAATCTGGCAGAGAGGTGACCTTTGTGGTAGAAATGTGTCTATCCCTATCAAAACCTACCTACCTTTGGCCAGATTACAGAGCAGGGAAATACTGCAGTTAAGGGCACGGTAACGAGTTCTGAGAACTGCAGTTACTTGCTGTTTCTGCTGTGGGCAAGAGGTCCCTGATCTCCTGCAGAGCTGCAGCTTGTGCTCACCCACTGCCTTGGCCAGTTACGGCTGCACAGGTCCTCCATGGCTGGATGACGAAATTACAGAGCCAAGGGTGAGTGGAGAGACCAGCATTCCATCTGACGCCTACATACATTCCCGTAACTTTCGGATACGGGACAGCCCCATCTGCCACACAGCCCAGGGTCAACGTCAGCATCACGAGTGCTGCGCAGGCACGAGGGCACTGCAGGAAACAAACTGCGACCAAAAAACCCAGGGCCATTACAATACATCGATGCACAGCTGGAAGAATTAATGTCAAGCAGACAACGGCATTGCAGATGTCCCCTAATAACGAAGGCTTGAATCTGCTGTCTCAGTAAAACTCTCTAAACGAGGTTTGTGTGCAGCTTATGGGGAGTTTATGAAAGAAATATAAATATAGGCCATCATTCTGCAAAGCTTCACAAACCCAAACCCTTGCATTCAGGTGCCATCTCTCGGACTTTGCTGCAAAATCAAGGCCATTCACGTTAAAAGCACAGACAAGAACATCTGCTCAAACTGATGTGTTTTAACTGTATTAGTTAATTATCCAGACAACTCTTCTTATGTCATGGAAATGCAGTTTGAACACTGGCAGATAAATGCTCTTGCATTAAAAAGGGAGAAATCAGTATTTGCTGTTGGATGTAAGCAGCCATTAGAAGAAACAGTCCCACCTTTCACCCAAGCATACCTTCTCCCCATCTTCAGCACATTATGCAGTCCTTCTGTGTATCCGTGTGTGGGATCTCAGGACTCATATCCATATACCGAGAACTGGCATGTCATCATCATCCTGGAGAATGATTTCAGTTCATTAAGTGCTGCTAGGAAAAAGATATAATTCCTCTCACCAAAAGCCTCAACAGGCTACAAAGGAAGAGTACAAGGAAAAGTTAACTTCTTTCTTCATTATATGTATGCCCTTTCCTCATGCATAAAGCAGGAGCAACACAGAACTTCTATACATATAAAGAAGTTCTATAGATAGATAGATTATATACTTCAGTACATATATGTACGTAGATAGATATAGATCTATGTATTATTATGTACATACTTCAGGTCTGGTTAAAGCACAGCGGCGAGCAGAGGGGGTCTGTGGCGCTTTCATTCCGTGAGAGAAGAAAACCGTACCTCCTGCAGAAGGCAAACTGTCCGTGCAGACTGCAGAAGGCACTCAACAAACAATTTTGGTTTGTCACTCAAGTGCTTGGTTAATGATTCACCCTGAACAACCAGGCAAGGAAGAAGCGAGCTTGTTCTCCTTCAGTGCACTGGCTGCATTAAGAAGAAAGAGCTCAATGTGGAGCCAGTGCAAGAGAGAAACTTCCCACCTGCACTGCTGCAGGAAACTCTTCCCAGGAGTATGAACTGGGATTATGTATCACAACAGCAGGTATGGCTGGAACTATGGAACCAACCCAGCCACACACGGACCTTGTGATATATTTTTCATTAGCAGAACCCAGATCCTTTACGCAGTAGTTGCCTCCCAAATGTGGAAACTGCAAGATAAAAAGCACATTTGGGTGACTTCTTGATGGGTGACTGCAGAGCCACAGGCTCATCTCAGATCTCCCACAGACCCAGCCTTGGAGTGCCTGCAAATTCCTTTTTTCCTCTTATGCTTCTGAATGGTTAAAGGCAGCGTGGCGAGCCATTTTACAGGGGATTTCAAGAAAATGACACGCTTGATGTTTACATGTTTTTGCCCATGAGACAACTTTGATATGCCTTGTGAAACACATGCTTTCACAGAAATCTGAGGAGGAAAACGACATCACCAAGAACAGTAAAATCTTGTTCTGTTTGGAACAGACAATTTTAACAAGACTGTTTTAACGGGAATAGCATTTGGTAGATATTTTTAAATGTTGGCAGCAGGTTTTGCTAGACAAAATTTTATGATATCATTCCTTGGATAGATTGCTAATCTGCAAAAACCCATCATTTGAGACCCATTCTAACATTACAGAAGTCCCTTGATTTCCATGTACACAAGGTCAGGCCATTTATGAGTGTAAAGTGTCCCCAGTACTTAATTTTTCCAGGTGACACCCGGTGCCACTTGGCTGTTTGAAAGACAATTTGAGCCAGTACACTTCCACAAAGGACTGCACAGAATGGCCATGTTCTTCTTCCCTTCTAAGAGTTGCATAAGCAGATATAAATGTTTCTGTGTTCAATAACTAAAATTAAGATTCCCTTTGCTTGTAGCCTTCTTCGAGAATGTCACTATTCTGTTTGAGAAACCACATCCTGCTCTGCATCCTATGTGGATTCATTCTGTCAATCCAGGGAGATCAAGTTTAATAATCTCCTGAAAGTCCACAGTAAACATTTCTTTACACACTGGATCAGATCTGATGAACTATACAACTTCACACCAGCCAGGAAAGTGTGTGGGACTGACTTTTTAACCAATGCAGACGTGGGGGTACACTTACAGGCCAACTATAATTTTCCCTAGAGAATGCTGAGCATATATTTTTTCCACTCAGAGCTATTGTTCCATGTTTTCCCAGGACTTCAGAGTATGTCCAGCAGTGACTGGAACCCCCATGCAGTAAACCCACTCAGGCTTACCAGGAAGCTTCTGTGGGAGCCTCAAGTTTCGGTGCAGCTCAGAAGCTGCACGCGCCTAAAGCATCTCCACGGGAACACGAAGCTTCCCTCGTGCATTTCATTTCTTTATCCGAAATATTCTTCCCACTCAGCCACAACCTAGAAAGGAAAAAAAAGGAAAAGAAGGAAGATCAATTAATTTTGACATAAGGAGTCTTGACTATCCCAACACACTGCCAGGTGAAAAAACATCCCTGCCCCTCTAACAAATCCCCCTGATACTGTCTCCATCAAGTATCAATTATTTAAACGCTGTATTAAGGAGAGTAAAGACACAATGCTTGGAATTCTCAACAACGGCTCAGCTTGGCTACTCCAAGCACTTTCCCACCTGGGGAGCTGAGCAGCTCCAGATTTAAACACCACATTTAATACAAATCTGACAGCAATTTGATTTGATTTGGCTGCCAGCATCGGAGCTGCTTCCACACAGACACACGAGGCTGCTCCGAGCTGCCATTTCATCGGCGCCTGGGGACAGGAACAGCACCCGCACCGGCCACCTGGCTCAGCCCGGGCTCCATCCAGCACCCACCGAGAGCCGCTGCGAGCTGAAATCCTCCCGGCCCCTCCTGCCGGGGAAAGCCTGCCTCCGGCTCCGGCTGCCCCCAGCTCCCACCTCCCGGGGAAAGCCTGCCTCCGGCTCCGGCTGCCCCCAGCTCTCACCTCCCGGGGAAAGCCTGCCTCCGGCTCCGGCTGCCCCCAGCTCCCACCTCCCGGCAAACAGCAGCTCCATCCTTGGTGCCTGCTCCCGGCTGCGGGCAGCCGCCGCCCTTCGGGCAAGCCGATGGCTCGGGCAGCTCCGGTGCCCGCTCTTCCTCGATGCTTTTGCGTTTTCCTGCAGCTCCCCGGGCCGGAGGGAGCGGGGGGCGGCGGCGGCGCGGGGGGGGGGGGGAACGAGAGCCCGGCACGGCACCGCGGGGCGCGGGGACCTCTCGTGGGAGAGGCGCGGCGCGCGCGGCACGGAGGTGTCCCCGCCGATGCCTGCTGGCCGGCGCCCACGCGCCTCCCGCCCGCCCCCGACGCCGCTGACCCCACAGCCCGCAGCAGCCCCAGGTGTGAGCGGCCAGGATGAGGAGGGGGCGGCTCCTGCCAGAGTCCACTCTCCGAGGGTTCCCCGGGCACAGCTGTGCAGGGAGCTGCTGGTCCAGAGGGGCAATGGGGGCATCCCGAGTGTCCCTCCAGGGACAATGGTCGGAGCATCCGGCAGGAGCTGGGGAGCAGCCGGAGGCACCTGGGCACAGAGCACTGCTCCCAGAAAATGCCCAGGGAAAACCCCTCGTGCCAAGGGGCAGCACCTGAGCAGGCAGGGCAGCATGTGGGGTCCCAGGGAAACATTCCACTTTCCCCTTTCATCTTGGCAGCCCTTCCCCAGTGCCCCCCCTCAAAAAGGGGGGTTATGAGGAGAAAAGGGATTTAAACGGAGGGAAAAAAACTTCCATAATTGTCTGTGTTTAAATTGAGGGGGAATCCCCTTCCTCTGCAATTTTAAGGGCATCAGTTGAAGGAAACCCTGCCTTTTCCATGCTCTTAGGGGTATCACTTGACAGGGAATCCCCATTTTCCATTATTCTCCAGTTTAAATAGAAGGGGAAAACCTTGACAATGCTATTTTATTGATTGGAATTGAGCATAACTCCCCCATTTTCATCATCCCAAGGTTTAAATTGAGGGGAAAGCCCGGTTGTCCCTCCTTTATAAGGGTGTGAATTGAGGGAGAAATCCCCCTTTTTCCATCACTGGAGAGACCTGAAGTAAGGAAAACCCCTCTTTTTCCAGTATTTTAGGGGATTCAGAGGAGAGAACCCATTTATTGCTATGGCATCTATTTAAGTAGAGACAAACACTCCCTAGTCTCTCATTTTAAGGGGTTCAATTGAAGGAAGCTCCCCCTTTTTCAGCATTTTAAGAATTTAAATCTGTACTTCAGGGCACTTCTAGCTGGGTACTGGCACCTAATCTCTCACAAGGGAGCGAGCCCAGCACTCACAAAACCTTCCTGCTGCCAGAGAGCCCATTATTTTTTCAGTTTTATTTATAATGAATACATCCCTAATTAGAGACCCCAACAGGAGTTACACCATGTATATTATTACTATTCTTCTCCACCCTCCATAGTCCTGTGACTCAATAGCCACCAATGAACAATTACAGAACTTAACAAGGAATCATGCAACTCATGTGTCTACGCTGCCAAAACAAGAAGCTTTTTTACCCTTTCAGTGGATGCAGCTGTAGTAAAACAGAAGGCATCTACAGAGCCCTTTCGTCACCTGGAATTTAAGGCAGAGCAGCCAAACAGCTGCAGCTCCTCCCAGTGCTTTTATCCCTTCTGGTAAAATTGCCTCCTCCCTTTTCCCGGGCATTGTGGGAACGAGAGGCGGGCCCGGCCAGGGGTATATTAACCCCAGCCCTGGGTAAAAAGAGGCTCATTCTTTCTGTGGGGTTAGTTGGTTGAGGGTGTCTTTTTATTTCCATGAAGGGGGGGGGTCATTCAGGTTTTCTCAGCTTTCTTTCAGCCGGTGCTTTTGGCATCTAAAGCAATAGAGGCTTTAAAGACACTGTGAAGAAGATAGCATTGAGTGCATAGTTCGTGATTTTTGGATCGAGTGTTCAAGGTTGTTAAGGTGCTTGGTGCTTTTTGTATTTTTTTTTTTCCTTTGCCTTGTTTTTCTTAGAAGCACTGCAATTTCCTGAAATCCCAGATTGTGTCAGTATTACACTCCAAATGTTTCAGCAGGTTCATTGTGCTGCAAGAGGGAGCTACCCTGGGTCAGAGATGACATTGGAGATGGAGGCTTCTGATAGGTAAGTTAAAGACTGCAAGTATGAGTGGGAGCGGGAGCAGGGTCCCAGTTAGTAGCTGACTTGTTGGGATTTGGCTTGTATGCCACTACACTGGTGCATTGATTTTGGTTTTCTTTGTCATAGCTGACTAAGAGGCCAACCTGGTGATCCCAGTGCCTTTGGAGATGGCTGAGGTGGACTCCTTTGCATCCAGTGTGGATTCTCATCACCGGTCATCTGAAAGCTAAGTTGGGGGCCGGGGCCCGGAGAAGGGATGATAGCAGGATAGTGGGTTGGAAATTGCTGGGAGAGATTTAAAAAGTAGTGTAGGGGAAAGGGATGCTCTCCATGGGCCTTCTTAGGTAAGCTAAAGGGAGTAGCCCTACTTTTGACTGCAACTGTAGGGTGTGCAGCGCAGAGCAGTTCCAGTGTGTGTTGTCTTGTCCGGTGTGTGTTCTGTGTCTTTGGCTTCCCTTGGATCAGATCTCTCTGCCTTTTACCCTTAAGGGGCTCATCATAAGCATTGGCCATCATCTCTAGCTTCTTGAACTTTCATACTTCTCGGTAGGATGCCAATATCACTTGTTCTTTTACCAGTGGGCTTGGCCACATCTTGGAATCACATCTTGAAAGCATTGAGTCGGATCTCTTTGGAGGCCTTGTTCCCAGCTGTACTGCCATCCATCCTTTCCAGCCTTGAGCTGTAATGTCCTGGAGCTTGTAAGATTGTCAGGATATGGGATCATTCTAAATGTGGCCTTGTCTCTCACAGCCATCTTGATCATTGTGACTGACAGTTCTTAGAACAGGTCACTGTTCCAGTCTTTTCTTCTGCTCCTTAGAGCCTCTTTCATCCACCATTGCCATACCATCAGTTGTCTCTTTTGGCGTCGTCCCTGTCCTTGCCATTGTTCTTCTTGCTGAGAGCTTTTTTTATCATCCTCATGTCCCACTGCTTGTAGTATAATGTGTTGTTTGAGTTTGTGTCTAGCCTGGAATTGCTCTGCTCTGTAGAGTAGTCTTGGGGGGGGTTAGGTGGAGAAGAAAGGAGACTTTACAGGGAGCCTTTTGCTTTGCTCAGCCACCTGAGCCACGCCTAGGATGGAGTGACTGTGGCCAGTCTGTGTGGTGTTCAGTGGAGATGTGGGAGTGGTGCAGTGGTGTCTTGCAGTTTCATAGTAGTTTGTCCTAAGGCCGACTACTGTGGGATCCTAGGCAGTTTGCTTTGAGGAATGAGAACTTGGGAAAGGCTAAGCTTTCCCTGTCTGTCTGGGTAACTTTGACAAATAATTCTTTTGCAGAGGGAGAGCATGTAAACCTGATATGAATGGAGGAGACCAGAGGAGCACAGCAGCGAGGTGGGTCAGTGCCTGAAGTCCAAGCTACGGCCTGACTTTGGGCTCTATGTTTACCTCACTGTTGGGATTTTCATTTTGAAGATGTGAAGCACTTGGCACAGCAGGTTATTGGCACCGGGGGGACCATGAGCTGGATGAGTATTGATTCCAGCACAGAACTGGATGCTACTGGAGTTGTTGTATTAGTGATGAAACTATAAGTAGCCTTTGATTTTTTTTTTTTTTTTTTGTGTTTTACAGGTGGTCTGCAGCATTCAAATCACTACTCCAACATGACAGACACCCTTGCAGAAAGAGGTCACAGTCAAGCACTTTCAGGTGGAACCTATCTTGGCAATGCAACCCTTTTGGACACTACATGGGCATGTGCCTTTCCATTTTGTTTTGCCCCTTCTCCCCTGGGAAGGTTGGTCATCATTCAGCTTTTCAGGGGTGGTGTTTCATTTTGGTTATGTTGCAGGGCTGTTCTTTGTCTTTGTTTTTAGGAAGTAAACCTGGATATCAGCAGTCAAGGTCAAGTGAGTGAGGTAAGCAGTGACCAGTGGATGCAACCAGTTATTGCTCGGGTGCCAAATTCTGGGGCAGCTCAAAGCATGCATTGTCTGAGCATCCATTTGTGTGTTTTAGGTGGCCCACTTGTATTATGCCTACAGGGGCTGAACCCCCTCATGGACCAGCTGATGGAGCCAGTTTATCACCCTTGAGCTGCCTGTCCCTGTGAGCCTTCCAGAAGTATTACAGGGCTCTGCGATGAAGCCTGTACCTTTTCTGTTTGAAGGTGCCATCTGGGCAGCCTTTGGCAATGGCTGAGGAGTTGTGGCGAGTCGGGGAGGGAGGGAGGAGCGAGGGTCCCCTCAAGTTTCAGCAATGCCACATCACCTTGTCTCCCCTTAACCCAGGGATACCCTGTGATGTCGGCCTCGGAGTGCGGCCACAGCGTGTGAGCCGAGGACCGGGGCGTTCTCAGGAGCCGGTGAGTAGTGGAATTGTTGGGTTTTGGCTGATGTGCTGCTGAGTTTAGGCACTGATGTTGGGTTTTCTTTATTGTAGTAGACTGAGAGAGAACAGCCCTCTGAGGGCAGGAACTTCCCAGATGATGAGGTGGCCTTGTTTTGCACCTGATGAGGATTTGCATCCCTGGATATCTGAGAGCTAAGTCGAGGGCTACACCTCAGGGAGGGGGATGAGAGTGGGGTGCTGGGTCAGGACTTGGTGGGAGGGATCTTTGAATTAGCTTTGGAGATGGGGATGTCCATGAGAGGGGCCCTTAGGCCACGTAAAGGCAAAGTCTTGCTGTTGATCGCAATGCTGAGGTGTGCAGGGCAGAGCAGTCCCGGTGCGTGTTGTGTCACTTGTCTATTGTGTGTTCTGTGTCTCTATTGTGGGCATCTTGTGTCACATGTCTTTTGCCTTACCCCTTTGAGGGGCTTATCAGAAATGCTGGGCATCATCCTCAGCAGCTCCTTTGCGTTCCTTGGCCCGACGCTGGTACCCTTGAACCTTTGACTTGCAGGCTCGGACATGCATCGGAATCGCATCTCTCTTCAGCACTATTGAGTCAGACACCTTTTACAGTCTTGTTCTGAGCTGTATTGACAGCTGTGCACTGCAACGATCCCTTATAACAGATTAGGACTTGGGAGAATGTGAGGATAGGTAGAGGATTCCAACCGTACGATTCTCAGGCATCCATCTTTGCGGTTCTTGGCATAAGTCCTTCTGTTAAGGTCTTTTCCTGCCAGAGTTCTTTGAGCCTCATCTAGGTCATGTCATTGGTAATTCTTCTTGCTGAGATTTTCCTCTCCTTGTTGCATCCCCTTGTTTGTCATCTCCTGTGTCACAGGTGTCTGTGTGTTTGGCCTGGGGCTGCTTTGCCCTGCTACATAGTCTGGGTGTAGGTGTAATAGGATAAGTCCTAGGGACTTGACATTTGTAATGTAGGGATTAGTTGGACTCAAGATGGTATTTCTAGATTAACACAAAGTGTCTGGAGCTGCTAAGTTATGATGCAGTACTTTGACTTTTGTCATCACTTTCTTTCAGATGCAGATGGATTGAATCTGTGGCAGAGTGCCCCATACCAGGTGAGGTGGTTCCCACAGGAAGGTCAGTCACTGTTTGTCTTTGCAGGGCAAGTGTAAATGGTGAGTGTGTTACAGCTTTGTTCTTCATCTTTATTTGTAGGAAGTAATGCTGAAGATCAGTGGTTGAGGTCGATGGAGCAAGGTGAGCGGTGACTGGTGGCCAGAATGAGTTGTTACTGCTTGGGTATCAGTTTCTGGTGCAGCTCTAAGCATCCGTTTTTGTTTGTGCATTTTAGGTGGTCCACTGGGAAGGTGTCCCAGCCCTGGGATGCTGGAGGCCAGGTGGGTGCAAGCTTAAGCTGTAGGTGTGGTGTACTTGAGTTGGAGCGGGGAGGCTGTGGTTTCAGTCTCTCAGCATGTTTTATTGCTTTGCTTCTCTGCAGGTGCTGCTGCTGCCCTGGGCATGCCAAGGGACAGAGGCGAGCAGGTGAGTTGGCATTTAGGTGGGGCGACTGATAGGTGAGAGGTACGTGGCAGCATGCGAAGCGTGTCCCTTTTCGCTTTGCGGGTATCGTCCGGGCCACCTCCGGAGTCGGATGGAGATTTGAGGTGAGCCTGGGCCAGTGGTGCAGAGGGAGCCCAGCCCGTGCATTTATTCTTCTGGAGGGCAATAGTCGCAGTTTCTGTTTTGTTGTCTTAGGTACCACAAGTAGGTGCAGAGCCTAAGTTTGGAAACGGCCGGTGAGCGATGAGCCTCAGCAGTTATGAGGGAGAGAGGTATTGTGCAAGGGGTCACTTCTGGGACGTGTCATCACAGTCTGAATTTTGTCATTATTCTCCATCTTTTGCAGCCACCCAAGTGGGCTGTGGGCCATGTATTGACATCCACAGTGCTGAAGCGTTCTTTTCTGTCAAGGATGGGTTTCGTCTGCTGGTCTTCAGAGAGCTAAGTGTGGGGACTGTTGGTTGGGAGAAGGCAAAAACCTTTGGAATCACAGGAGGCAATTTGAAGTTAGCTGAGAGGAGAGGGCTGTAGTGGGCCAGGCCCCTTGGAGGTTAAGGGAGAGAGGGTTTCTCTTCAGCGTCACTCGAGCCTTTGCTGGGCCGGGCAGTTCCAACCCATCTCCATGTTCTCGTGAGCTTTGCATCATTGGATTTTGAGTCTCGATGTCATTGTCCATCTTTTCACCCGAGGAGCCTGCCTTCGGGTCTGGCACGATTGCCACGGTCTAAATTTTGCCTACTCTTCAGTGTAGCCACGCTTTTGAGCACTTTTGAGCATAGCAAGCACGTGGACATCTTGCATCTTGGCCATTTGTGGGTCGGTCATGTTTTGTGATGTCACTTCAGCCTTTGGCAGCAGAATCCTTCTCTAGGGATCCCTTTGTATCAGCTGGCAGTCGTTGCCTCCTTCTCTAGGCCTACTGCACTTCTTGAGCATCCTCTTACCAGCTTTGGCACTAACTTCTCATAAGGAGTTTACCTTTCACTGTCATGTACTATTGCCGTAGAGCCTTCTTTCCTTCGGCGTCATGGGCCTCTGGCTTATCTTGCACTAGCAATCTTGGGTCCATCAGGTAAAACTGCTGGGCAGTTTCAGTTTGTGTCTATGTTATGTGGTCTGTGGCCGTTGTCTTCAGTGTCATAGGGCTTTGTGATGTCTCAGTGCTTTACAGGCATCGTTATGGGCCATATTGGCAGCAGGAGCACTTGCATACTTTCCTGGATCGGGCCTATTCTGGCATCTTTATGGTTTTGCTTTTTGAGACCAGAAGAAGTACACAAGGTGTTCCTATCCATCTTCCTTCTCAGTTTTGGTAGTATCTTTTTTTCATGTGCCGTTCCCTTGGACTTCTGTATGAAGTGTACTAGACCCTCCTCACTGCAGTAGTTTTGTAGATTCCGTCGCCTCAAAGCATCCTGGTCTCAAAAATTTATCTTCTGAAGCGTTATCTCAAGTCTTCATGTCATCTTTGCTTATATTTGATGCACTGTGTATCCATGTGCCACTTATGCTTGGAGCTGCCCTGCCCTGGCACATTCAGTCCTGGCTAGTTTGAACAGTTTTAGAACTCTCCTCTCCTGTCTATGGGCTTTTGGGTAGAAAGTTTATGGGGCTGGTGTGGGGATAACTCCTAGCTGTCAGCTACTTGCAGACTGCCTCATGCTGTCTTGCAGGTCCCTAAGGCAAATTTTGATCCCTATGGTCACTGATGCTACCAATTTTCCCAGGATCTACTGTTCCACATCAAGGAGCAGCAGATGGAAGAAGATGTTAAAGCATCTTCTTTTGGGGGGAGTGTTTCTAGTAAGGGCTGCAGTCAGTGTGTAAGCTGAAGAAGGGGTGTCTGAGAGTGTGTCTGTCTGTGTGTGTTGACTGGCTCTAACCTTATATGTGTGTTGTTTTTTGCCTTTCAGGTTCTTCAGTTCATTTTAAAATTTAGAATATGAAGAACCCAGCTGGTCCTGCCCATGCTGTGGGGTCAGTCAGAGGGACACAGGGTTCCTCTTCTCCTTTGTGCTGGGATGAACTGCCTAGGGAATACCATTTCTGACAGCCCAGTCCTACCTGTGTCCTTTGGAAAAGGGCAGAGGTGAAGAGGCGACTGCCAGAGTTCCTTGGGGATGATGGAGTTGTGGTGTTTGGCTGTGCCCAGAGGGGCAGGTTGGGCATTATTTGTGTGTCTGAGGACTGGGGAGCCGAGCTCTCAGTGCATTCCCAGCTCTCCCAGGGGTGGGAGCTGGTGCAGGGCTGGGTGACAGCCTCTGGTTGGCCTTGGGGCGGGCCCTGGCCCCGGCACAGACACGCTGGGGTGGTTTGGGGACACTTGGGGAGCAATGGGAGGAAAATGAGGGATGGTGCTGGGCGGAGCGATCGGCCTGTGCTCGTGTCAGCGCAGCCGTGCAGGGCACTGGGATCTGGGTAAAACTCCAGCTCTCCTGGTGTTCAGGGATGCAAGGTCTGAGGGACTGGATTTACTTGGGCTTTCCAGGAACAAGGGGAAATGTGGTGCCAGAGCTGTGCCCTATCAGGTTGTGTTTCCCTTTGGGGACAGGGAGTCTCTGGGCTGAGGTGAGATTGCTGTGTGAGTGGCAGGGAACAGGGAGCTCAGAATTGCAGGCACTGATGGAATAATTGTCTTAGGTCTGTTTGGTTTGTGCTGGTGAAAACTGGGATTTGGGCTGGAGAGGTGCTCTTGGGAACAATGGATAGAGTACATTTGCTCCATGGATGTGTCAGGAAGGACAGAGAAGGGGGGAGTATTTATAACCTGTTCTCAGTATTTCATGCAAATTTGGGGTGGAGCAGCAATGCAGGTGGGTGGGTTTGGCCTGGGCCTGTCAGGACTAACCACAAAGAATCCAGCCAAGCCCCTGACCCCTCAAGGCATCTGTGAAACACTTCCACAGCAACCCAAGTCAGAAATCCAGTGATTAGGGAGGTAAAATTATAGGTAATTGCCTATGATCTGTGGGGAATTTCCTTTGGAATTATCAATCAAGGCAGGGCCTATCTTTCAGCTCTTTTCCTGGTGTGCAGTTTGCTCTCTGGTTTAAATGAGTTTGTGTGCTCCTGTTAACAAGCAGTGTGTTTTCACCCTGAAATTTGGGGTGATAGGCCTTCTTTAGCGTTTTTCCCACAACTGAATCATCCCTTCCATGAGTAGTCCCTGTTGTTCTACACAGCTGCTTTGGCCGTGGGTCAGAGAGAGAGAAGGGAAATGACTTTTTAGGGCATTGAAATTTCTCCAGGCAGGAGTGGGAGGTCGTCTTCCCCCTCCCCAGAGCCCTGCAGGCGCATGGGAGTAGCTCAGTGCCAGCGCAGCTCTCTGAGCAATAACAACGCTTGGGAGGTTTGAGTGTTGATAGCAGCTCTCCTGTCTCCTGGTAGCAGTCCTAGGCGGAGGAGGGGAAAAAAGGAACTTGTGTTATTCATGGAAAACTTTCTGCTGTTTCTTGTGCAGTGTTTTAGATCTTTGTATGATTTACTATCCAGTGTCTTCTGTAGGTAGAGAATGACTTATTGGAGGTAAAAATTGAGATAATCACTAATGGAAATGGTAGGGAAAACTTTTGAAGTGAACTTGAGGTGACCTGTAATGGAGAGCATGAAGATTTTGAAGTAAACTATAGCAATCAGTTGTGCACAGGTAGGGAAACCTTTGGGGGTAAAATACAAGGTCACCTCTAGGTGAGGGAATGAACACTTTTTGAGGTAAACTGAGTGAATCAGTTGTGGAAGTATTAGTAAATTCTGGGGGTGAAACTTGATGTAACCTCCATGGTAGAAAATAAATGAATCTTTTGAGGTAAAAAGGAAGTAATCAGTGTTGGAGAGGCAGGGAGATTGAGAGTAAACTTGAGTCTGTAGTCCAGAGAATGAACATACTGAAGTTAAATGGAGGTAGTAACTTGCAGACAGGGAAAAAATGTGGGGGTCAAGTCTGAGGTAATCTCTAGGGGAGACAACATTTTTGAGGTAAACTGAGGCAGTCACTAGGTGACAGGTTGGACAAGTTTTGGGGGGTAGAAATTAAAATGACCTGTTGGGCAGAGAATGGACATACTGAGGTGAATATCAGGTAATAAGTAGTGGACAAGTAGCAATAATTTTGGAGGTGAAAGCTGGGGTGATGTGTGGCAGGGAGAGCGTACATCCTGAGGTAAAGTGAGACAGTACTGGAAAGATAGTGAAATATTTCAGGGTAAAACTTGATGAAATCTCCAGGATAGAAAGAGAATATTTATAGGTCAAAAAGAGTAAATAGTTAGTGGGCAGGTAGGGAAAATACTGGGGGTAAAACCTGAGGTTATCTCTAGGGGGAGAGAATGAACATAGTGAGGTAAAAATCAGGCAATGACTAGTGAATGTTAGGGCAATTTTGGGGGGGTAAAACTGGAGCTAATCTCCAGAGTAGTGAATGAATACTTTCTTGTAAAAAAGAAGAAATCAGAAGTGCACAGACAGGGACAGCTTGGAGGGAAAATCTGAAGCAATCCCCAGGGAAGAGAATGAACAGCATGAGGTAAACTGAGGTAGTCACTTGCAGAGACACAGTGAAAATTTTGGGGATAGACACTGAGACATTCTGGAGGACAGAGAAAATTACTTTTGGGGGTAAAAATGGGATGATGGGTAGTGCAAAGCTTGTGGGAAAAACTTGAAATAATCTGTAGGAAAGAGCATGAGCATTTTGATGGAAAAATGAGATATTTATTCTTTGCTTCCCTTTGGGATAACTTAATCTGCACCCTTCCATGAGCAATTCCTTGGCTTCTCCTGGAGAAAACCCCCATGGCAGAGGCAGTGTGCAAAGGAGCCCAGAGCTGTGCTTGGAGCAGAGAGTGCTGAGAGCTGCGTGTGCCTCTGCTGCCCCAGGCTGGCAATATCCCCATGGAACAGACTGGGCAAATGGCATTAGAGGAAGCACAATCCCTTCCTGGAAGAGGTTTTCTCCTGTGCAGATCAGGCACAGGGCAGGAAGGGAACTTTGGAGATCAGCTGCTTTCCCCCAGAAAGCATCACTCACACCAGCATGGATGACATGACCTGTGCCCAGGGCTCACCATGCACCTGGCCAGAATCAAGAGCAAAGGTGGGTTTGGGGGTGAGCACTTGAAATAACTTTGAAAGAGAAGCAATCACCTTTTGCTGCTTCTTTCTTTCTTGCAGATGCTGCGATTGCCTCTGGGCACATGTGCTGAGCTCTCCCTGCAGGGAACTGTCAGCCCTGAATGCCTGTGCAATAACTGCAGCTGCCCAGGCAGACACAGGAAACTATTCCACACATGAAATTGCCATGACCCAAGGCACTCCTGGAGAGAGAGTGTAGAGAGTTAGAGCACTGATCCTGCTCCCTGCTTTCCCAGTAGTGCATGAACATGATTTCATCCTGATCCTGAGAGCTCCAAGGACAGTAACAACTGAGGTGCCACTGATGCTGCCACTTTTCTGATGGGCCTGGCCCAGAACCATAGCCCAGCAGGGGTCTGTGGGAGCAGTTCACTTCCCCCTCCCTTCCTGCACTCTGGGCAGTTCCAGGAGCCATCTGATCCCTTTCCTAGGTTGCCACCACAGCCTAAGCTCCCCCCCCCACTGGGCCATGATGGCATCTGCGTTCCCAGAGCCAGCGAACGGCTCCGGCCCTCGCACCACTGCTGCACATCAGGCCCGGCCAGGGGAGCTGAAATAAAGCCTGGAACTCTCAAGGGTGAACTGGCACCACAACCACAAACCTCCCTCACTTGAGAGTAAAGAGGTGTCCCTGTATTTACACACGTCCAGGAACAATACTCCTCTAGAGCAGGCGTGGATTTACTTTTTTATCAGTTGAACTGGCACTGCTGCCACCTGATGCCATTAAATTCTCCATCCCCACAATCCCTGGTTACCCTTGGCTGTGGGGTTTTTGCTGTCCCACAGTGAGTTAGGAGGGATCTCTGGCCAGCCTTGTTGCCCAAGAGCATTCAAAATCCTAATCCTCACTTCTCTGACTACTGACTACCTTAAACGCCACTCTGCGTTGTGCAAAAAAGTGCCTTGGTCCCACTGGGAACTGCACATCTCTAACAGCTGTTATCAGTTATTCCAACTGAGTAAAATAATTATTAAGGAAAAGAGGAACCAGTTAAACCTAACAACTTTTGCCTGATGTTTTCCTCAGGAATGAGTTAGGAGCGCAGTAGCAAGGCCTTCAGACAGGCACAGTGTCTGATATAAACTATATCTGGGCACACATAAAAAATAGGTTATATATAAATAGATAGCTATATGCCCTAATATATAATACATATTTATATTACAGAGTTATGTAAGGCATAAATATCTGCCCTACGTATAACCAAAAATATTTATCACCAACTACCTCTAAATTACCCCCTGACCCCTGATGCTAGGAATGTAACATTTTTAGGGATCCTAAAATCAAACAGATGCAGGAAAATAAACCACGATTTTATGCCATTAATTCCAAGATGTTTTCCTGGATGTGTGCTGCTGCATCTGTTTTTCTGTAAGATCTTGTGCCTTATCCCTGAAGTGCACTCAGAATTGTCAGGATCATGAAATCCATTTGGGATTTTACTGTTGCTGCAGTATCCAGTGAGATGAGTTTTTTCAAAATTATTTCTCTTGGACCGAGCACATCTCCTCAAGTTCCTTCTCACTTTCTGCATCCTGGAAATGCAAAAAGGGAGAAGATCAATGTACAGCTCAAGTAAAACAAATAAAAAGCATCATTTCCCTTCTTTCTCTCCAACCCCAAATCAGTTTTTAAGCATATCATGGAATCCTGGAATGGTTTGGGTTGGAAGGAGTCTTGAAGCTCATCCAGTTCCACTCGCTTCCACTGGGCCAGGCTGCTCCAAGCCCCGTCCAAGCGTGAGTCTGAAAAACCCCAAACAAGTCCCAGATCTAGACAGCCCACTGGAAGACAACCCAAAATTAATTAGAGCAGCAGAGCCTGGCTTCAGTCTGGCACTTCTCCTTGACAGCACACAGAGCTGAACGGAGTGGTCAGGGCACACCCGAGGGCAAACTGGGAGAAATCACGGCGGGGTCTGCCCTGGGATGGAGACCCAGCGCCGCCACCGAGCGCCGTCCCGCTCGCCCCCCCTCCGGCCCCAGGGTGGGTCGGTCCCCGCAGCGCGCGCCCCTTCGGCCGGGCTCGCCCACTCTCCGTGAAGAGGGGCGGGAGAGGGGGCTAAGCAGAAGCTGCGGAGACAGGATCCCCTCATGCCGCTTCTCACCGTTGAAGTCCCCGGTGTCGGCCACCACCGTGGTGTGGTGCTTGAGCTGGTCCAGCGCCGACTCCACCTTCTGCCGCTTCACGGGGGACACCGACACGTCCGCGGCTCCGGGGGACTCGCGCGCCCAGGAGGGACGGTACGTGCCCGAAGGGCACCGGCCCGCGCGCTCCCGCCGCCCGCCGCCAATCCCAGCCTGGCTGGGCGGCAGCGGCCAATCAGGAGCGCGGACAGGAGACGGACGAGGCCGGGAGGAGCCGAGGCGGGGCAGCGGGAGGGAGAGCGATTCTGATTGGCTGGTTCGTGAGGGCCGGGCGGGGGTTCGCCTTGGCGACCGTGACGCCGCCATCGTCCCCGACGGAGCGTATCGGGGGAGTCTCCTGGCCCCGAGATCTCTCGGGCCCGGAACCTCCTGTCCCCGGAGTCTCCGTGTCGCCAGAACCCCCGGCAGTCTTCCCCGCGGCCGGTACGGCGCCCGACCCGCCCCTGAGCCACCCGTCCCTCGTGGCCGCGCGGGGCCCGGGCGCGGCCGGTGCCGCAAGGTGGCGGCGGGCAGCCCCTGAGGGAGGCGGCCGTGAGGGAAGGCTCGGGGCCGCGTCGGTGGTGCCCCGCTGCAGGAGCTGAGCGCTCTGGGCTCCCTTCCCCGCCGTTGTGGCAAGGTTCGAAATGGTTTATCGAGTGCAGCTCCAGGCGCTGAGAGAGCCCTCGGCCCAGTAAGGCAGGTGTTTTGGGCTCGTGGTTCGCCTGAACTTTATTTAGGCTGTAAAAGAGGTGATCTTGTTAGTGTGGGCCCACTTGGAAATTGTACTCTCCAAAACATCTACAGAAGGAATTACCAGTTATTTCAGCTGGGTTATTTAATTGTTAAGGAAAAGAGAAGACAAACTTTTGCTTCTGGAAACAGGATGGCTCTTGGCTGGAAATGTTGGAGAATCCGTGTAACAGGCTCCTAGTCATGGGGTTATGCTGTTCCCTCTTTCTGTATGGTTCCACTTGGGACAGCTGCCACAGTCGTTCCCCTTCCAGAGAGGCAAGAATGTGCTTTTGTGCAGCCTTCTCATGCTTTGCCCCTATTCTTAAGACACAGCTATCCAGGCCGTAACATCCTTCCTGTTGAATGTCAGTCCCCAAACCCAAAAGGAAATGTGTGGTTTCAGACATTCTGCTGAGTTTCTGAGACTCTCAGTGACAAACCATTATGAAAACCCAGTGAAAGAGACGGAGATGGAGTTATAACTTAACTATTTTAATAAATCTTGTACAGTGCATGGTTATATCATTGTCTCCTTCGCTCAGTTACATCAATGTACAGTACTTTATAGCAGTGTCTGCAGGCAGTACAAACAGAACAGATGCACAGCTCAGTCGCGTGGAAATTTGTAAAAGTGGCCTCTGCAATAAGGTCTACTGAGCTATTTGTTTTAGGAAGTGCTCCTGTGGCTCCCGGCTTTACAGAGCTGTCATGTACACTCCTGTTAAAATCCCAGATAACCGTAATTCCCTGTGATTTGCTTTCCTCTACACCCCAGGACTAGAAGATGGTGTGTTTCCTAGCTCAACATTCGTTTTTATTTTCATTTTAGAAACTTTTTCGCCTCCCGTGCTTGCCATCCTGCCTCCCATCTCCACCCTAATCCGGAGCCAGGGCTTCTCAGGAGGATTGTCCTCTTCATCCCTCCCTGACAAGGTGAGTGCCCTTCTCAGATCCTAGCAGGGCTGTGACTAAACCCAGGATCCTCCCCTGCCTGCACCCTAATTCTGCTGGTGAGAGCAGTGTCCTGTTTCAAATGAAGAAAACAGATTATCCATTGGAGACGCTTAAGAATGAAGCCAAAACTAAGGTGCACTGGTGTTCTCAGTTTTAGACATGAGCTCCCCAGATGCTGTTTTAAAGCTTTTTCCATTAAATGTGCAATGACAGGCACAAATTTGGACAAAGACTCAGCATGTGCTGAGAGAGAAAACCCAGCTGTCCCTGGGCTGTGGGCAGCTCTGGAGCTCTGTGTGCTTCACTGCTTTGCAATCAGATTGGTCTGTCAGTCAAACAGAGCTAGAAATGCAATGTGCCAAACTTGCTGTGGACAGGAACTACGCTGCTTGCTTGAGTTTTGAAATGGTGAGTAAATTTTGGAAGCATAATCACTTAATTCTGCTTCTAGGGAGAGGGATTTTCCTCACCCCTATTTACAGATTGCTATATACAAATGCACATAACTTTATGAAGGAAAACGGGAAGTAAAGAGCAACACCCTGTGCTAAATTAGAGGGGTTTTTTTCTTGTGGCCATTTAATTTGTGTTAAACCTGCCTTTCCCAGTGTGCTTTGGGGTTTCAGCTCTTTGGGAATCATTTCAGCTGACTTTTTGCAGTGAAAATGTGAAGATGGGGACAAGTGACCAACACCCTGGGAAGGGCTGTGGGTGTGCCTGGGTCGGGAGCAAACGGTCAGGGCTTATCTTCTCCTGGTTTGAGGCCCGGTTTGGCAACACCACCACAACATTCCAGTGCAGGATCCGTGCCCCAGGGAAGGGCTGCACAGCTGCCCCGAGCCCCAGCCTCTGCATCAGCAGCGGTGGGCGGGTGGAACTCACCTATTTCCAGATTCAAATCCCTTTGTTTGTCACTCCTGCTCATTTCTAGGCACTGAAAGCTCATTTCAGCTGTTCAGAGATAGCACTAGCTGGTCCATGGATTTAAGGAAGCAGCCAGACTTTGGGAATGTGTGTTGCCATTCTAGCCTTGTCCAACGAGGGGGCACAGGGGGACAGGACAAGGACAGGCAGTTGTCACCGGCCCTGTGCTCGTGGGCTGCAGGGGACACCTGCACTGAGGAGGAAATGGAAATGGAAATAGAAAGGGTTAGGTTGCCCAGAGAGGTCATGACTCACCATTCCTGGAAGTGTCCGAGGCCAGGTTGGACAAGATTTGGAACAACTTGGGCTTGTGACAGGCATTCCTGCCCATGGCAGGGGGGTGGAATGGGATGAGCTTTAATGTCCTTTCCTTAAACCCAAACCATTGCAGGGTTCTAAAGCCTTATTCCTCTGGTCCAGGCTCCAAGCCTTGAGGCTGGCCTCTCTTGTGCTGTGTGCCACGCCTGCTCTGCCAGGGGAGAGTGGGGAGCAGGGGACAGCCCTCGGAGAAAAGCTTTGGGGGTCTTTTTTTGCTTGAAGCCAGCCCTTGTACATCCAGCCCCGTGTGAATCCTGCTCTGATCGCATGCACGGAAAATTTCAGTATAAAATATATAGTTATAAAAAAAATACTTCATGCAAAATTAAAACACCTTTCCCAGTGGGACATGGTCTTATTGTCAACCCTTCCCAACAGTGTTCAAGGAATTGTCACTCTGATGGCAGCTGGACCCCAAGGGGAGCTCTGCTGCATCTGGCCTGGGCCAGGAATCATTGCTTTCATTCCCTTTTTTTCTGCACTACTTAGGGCTAAGAGCTGAAATAAAGCAGAGAGACTTTAATTTGCAGAATCAATCCTTTCCTGGCGGCGCTTCGTGATTTCTTGGAGCTCCGACTCCCCTCTGCTTTTCTGGAATGGAAACAAAACAGGCAGTTTGGATTTGAACTTCAAGCTGCAGTTAAGTGACAGTATTTAATTAACGCTGTAAAAGTAGAGCTAGTTTCAAAGAGATAAGTGATATCAGTAAAAAGCAGATTAATTAGTGGAAACAGGGGGATCTTACAGATTTGCTCAAAAGACACTTCGGAATTTTTACGTGTGTTTTATTGCTGGTGTAGGTTTGGTTGCATTTTTTTTCCCCACAATTGTATTTTTTAAAATGCCTGTTTAATGAGCTATCTGACGCTGCTGGTACAGCCCCCATTCCAGCAGGAATTATCCAGAAAAATGCTTACCTCCAGCTGGTTTTTCTCCACTGTGATCTTGCTGTAGACTCTGTTTCCCTCATCACCGCACACCTTCTTCAGCTCCTCTCTGTTGAGGGAGAAGAGCTGAGCTCCGGTGAGGATGCCCAGGTGTTCCACGGTCCTGGGGAGACACAAAGTAGGGAGGTGACGATTGTGCTGCACGTGGCCTCGTGCCAGAGGTGAGGAGTTGGAGATGGGAGGCCAGGAGCTGCAGTGGGACCATATCACGGGGCCCTGGGGCTGTTCCAAGGTGGCAGCTGCAATTCCAGTAGCATTTCAGGCCTTGGATTTAGTTAGTTAACTGTTTATCTCCAAGAAAATATTTATACCAGAGAAAGGGAGTGACTTTGGGCTCTGAACATTCTGGTTATAGAGCCTGGATTGAACAGGGTTGAAATCTAATTTGCAACACAGGCTCTGTAAGTAAATCCAAGTGGCTTGTCCCAGGTGAGATGGTGCCGGTGGCCTCCCCCGCTCCTTCTCCAGGGAAGGACGAGCATTGCACGTGGCAATAGGGCAAATCTTACTCTTTGCTGAATGACTTGGCCTCCAGCCAGGCTTTGACTTCTTCAGTGCTGGATTCAAAGGTGAGGGGCACGAAAACTTGCTGAGGCTTTTCCACTTTGAAATTCCTGTGGGGAGGCTGAATTTTATTGTTTGTGATCTTCTTTAGCAGCTCGTCGTTCAGCTCATCCGTTTGGTGAATAAGTTCTGTAGAAACAAGTAGGGAATGAAAGCAAGTCTTCAGTCAAAAATGCCATTAAATGTTTGTGGGGAAACTGTAAGGCAAATGGGGATGTGGCTCAACATTCTTATTTAAATTCAGCCCAGAAAAGTGATTCCCATTTTCCTGTGCCCCTGCGTTGCCATTTATTTTGCTCCCATCACCCCTTGGCTGTTGCCTGATGTGGAAGCACAGTTCTGTGAGAATCTACAATTGGAGGTTTGGAATTGAGACCTTTTCAGTCCTCTCTGCTGCTTCTAGTCACTAATTTGCTGATCGCAGAGCTCCAGGTTTTGCTCCGCAACAGAACAGAAGCGGCAGGAAGCACAAACTGGGAATGAGCAACACACTCATGATGGGATGAGCTTGAAGGTCCCTTCCAGCCCAGGGCATCCTGTGCTTCTGTGAAAACTCCAGTGACTCTTCATCCAGTATCGCTTTCCCCATGAAACTCCTGAAGACTGTGGAGAATAACTCAGTGATACGAACAGATTTGTGTCCTTGTATGGTGGGGCTTCCTGTCGTCCCAGAAGGGCTCCTGCTTCCAGGAGTGGACAGGGTGGGATAAGGGGTGAGGTGAGCAGGGCCCCTGATCTCTCTCCTGCTCTGTGAGCCCCACAGCACGTGCAGGGTGAGGGAGTGATGCGGATCTCCTGTTTGGCCGGGAATTCTGTGGAACCACGTGAAGGAAGCGGCCAGGCGGGCACTGTGTGTGTGCCGGGAGATGAGCAAAAGGAAGTGAGAGAAAGGGATTGACCTGAGCTGTTCCTTAGACACACTTAAACATTTTGGAAGAGAAAGGAAACTCTCTCCTTGGGAGGAGGAGGAGGAAGTTAGAACTGGAGGAAGGAGGCATGGGGTGATCACTTATTGCCCTGCTCGGCCCGGGCCGCCCGAGAGCCCCGGCGGTGTCACAAGCCCCAGGGCTGCTCTCTTGGCTCTTGTCCTGCCTGGAATGGCCTCCAGACACAGTGCTGCTCCATTGCTGTGATCAGTAAAAGGTGCAGGGGAGCCCCTTGGGCAGGTCTGGTCCCCCGAGCGCCCAAACCCAGGGGAGCCCAGAGTGGGACACACACGTGCGTTCTTTGGCGTCCTGTGCAGAGTGGCGCGACAACATCTCAGTGCCCCACTTATCCCCGGCGTAGCTGGCAGGCAGCTTGTGGGTTGGGCTGGATGGGCCATGGCCCCTGGGGCTCAGGTCTCCTTTGTAGCTCTGGTTAGACTGGTTAGAAAGGGAAAGAAAAGTAAGAAATTTTTTTTGTCGTTTTTAATTTTCTTAAGCTTTCTGCCTCACACCCACGGAGGGACAAACTGCCGTGTTCTCCTTGTGCTGATGTGGGGCTGGGGAGACCTCAGGTGGAGCTGCATGGAAGAAGTTAATTTCTGGGAATGAAGAACCCAAAGCAAAGTCTGAAGTTTGCGCAAGGGAATTCCTAGTTGTGCCAAACGTGTTCGATCTCATTGGAAGGCAGAGCCTCACTGCTCCGTAGCTGGGATGTGAAGCGGGACCACTGCCAAGGGCCTGGAGCGGACTGGAAAGTTTTTTGACGTTTTGATTAAACTAGCAGGGATTTATCCAGAAGCCTGCTGGGCCGCCTTAGGCTTTGCCCAAACGCTGCAATACCAAAATGGGGAAGCAATTCCATGCTTCCCTAGGGTGTTTAGAACACTCCAGCTCCACATTTCTGCAGTGCAAGTTGCAGTATTCAGTTAAATCTCACTTAGATGGTGTTTCCATCTGCCTCCACTCCAGTAACGTGTTCCTGGTGCTGAACTGAACTGGCTGAGGGAAGTGTCCATCTTTAATTTAACCCCCAAGAAAAATCTTGATGTGGAAAAATATGGAAAGCAGGAGGCTGGTGCACAAATAGGAAGGATAGGCCTTATTTGGGAAGACGATCGTAGCAAAATGTGAATTTTATCATAGGAGACTCAGGAATCTCCTGGCTTTGTCTACTTCTGAAGGTCTGTCCTGATTGGTGCATAGTATCCTAAGAAATCAGGGAGGTCTAATGACAACATTATTCCCAGAGGCAGATTGTGCCCTGCAGCTGATACCAGTCAGGTATTACCTGACTACAGACCTGTTTGAGCTCTTCCAGTTTCACCACATCCAGGATATTGTACGGAACATAACCGGCCTGCCCACTCCGGTTGAGCAACTTCCACCACTGCTTATTATCTTCCAACACCTGAGAGAGGGACAAAAATAAATCTGCTGTGGGAAAATGGGATTTCAGGCATAAACAACCAGGATATAGCGGGGCCGAACCATCCAAAAGGTGAAGTTGCCAGAAGGACATCACTGAGGCCAGGAGCTCTAATCAGATCTGTTGCTCTCAGATGCAATCCAGGACTGAAACTTTTCCTGGAAAGCATCAGAATGTATCGTAAGGATGAACAGGAGAGCACCTCTGCGTGCTGAAGAACTCATAGTTCCTACATAATGTCCCTGTTTCTCCAGACCTTTTTTTCCTAATGACTGAGTTTCTGATGTCTTTTTGCATTAAAATAAATAATTAAATAAATAAAAAGCCACATTTTGCAGAGAAACCTTTTCCTCAGGTCACAGATCAGTGTCAGCCCAAGTCACGTCCCACCTTGTCCAGCTGCCAACAGTGCTGCAGTAAGAGAAAGGTTATGAGAAAGGTGCTTTTCAGAGAAAACAAATCCTCGTGGAGGAGGAAGTGGTGATAAGGAACCGACCCAGCGGGGGATGAGCAGGGCTCTAGAGCGAGTTGTTGTCCTCCCTCCTCACTGTGGTTAAAATGGGACCGATGTCTTTGAGCTGAGGAAATGACACGACACAGCACAGGCAGCCTGCTCCAGCTTTGGGTTTGAGCAAAGCTTTGTGTCACTGCTGAGATACCACCAGGGAAAATGGAGTTGGTGCTTGTTGCTATCCCGAGCTCTCTCCTGCCCCTGGGGGACACACCTTTTCCAGGAGCGGTCACGTACCTCCAGGATTTCATCCTTCAGCACCGAGAGCTCACTGGCGTTTCGCGCGGTGAAATCGTAGCGGATTTTGGCAAATCTCTTGGGCACAGCCACCCCCTGGGCCTCGAAATTCCTGCAGAAGAGAAGTGGCCTGAAGTTCATTAACCTGAGCTAGACTGTTGGAAGGACTCTGTGTGGAAGCTGGAATTGTATTAGAGGATCATCATAAACTAAAAATATATGTGACAATGTGGCCAGATTGCAATGAATCTAAAGACAGGACAGGGTTGGCTCGAGCTCACAGGGCTGCTGCCTCCAGTGTAAACTAACCGCCTCGTGAAAGCAAATGGTTTTTCACAGACATTATTCAAATAAAAGGGGAAAGGGGAAAAAAAACCCAACCAAGAAAAAAGGAAGGTTCCCATTAGCAAAAAAAGCCTACATGAAAAAGTGAGGTTGTGAGCTATGGCCAAAGGGCCGAGTTTGGTGCTGATTCTCAATCAATTCAGCAAATGACAGTGCATTGATGCAACTGTTTTTTTAGTCAAATTTAGTCCTGATTCTTCACAGTAATTTGCCTCAAGAAAATGAGCCCCATATCCTTTGGTGAGTTCCCTGTTGGCTGAGGCCCAGACCTTCAGGCCGTGACTTCTCAACATACTTGCAGTGAGACTGGCTCCCTCTTAATTGCTTCTTTTTGAAGTATGGTTTGTCACTATCATCCTGCTGAAGATGAACAGGGCTGGTGTCTCATCTTCATATATTCTTCCCCCTCATCCCCTCTCCTTCTTTTCCCCTTTTTCACCTCTAAATAAATTTCTTCAAGGCGATTTAACCCTGGGATAGTCTAATCCACTTTAGTCCTTCGTGGTCCACCCTCAGATAGATGTGTTGGCACAGAAGTAAGGGTGTTCCTTTAGGATCTGATACTGTAATAAAGGGAAGAGAAAGATGAAACAGGCATTTTTCATGTTTGTCTGTTTTCTCTCCATGTCGTTTCGTGAACATGTACTCACACTTGGCCAAGAGTAGTGCATTCAGACACTGCATATGAGTGTTGAAGAGGGGACTGAGAAGGAAGAAGCTTAGTGTTCTGCAATAGGAATTATGCTTTGGGGATTTTACGAATTGTTTCCCTCTTTTTCACCATCATGCTCTTCTTGCACACTTCCTTGTCTTTTGCTATTGAGCGAAAGTCTGGAGGCTCAGAAAGCCCAAGTTTCATCTGAGAAAGATTTCCTGTGTCAGAGAGAACGGAAGGGATTCTGTTTCCATCCTTTCATGCCAGGAAGGATGAACTGCCTGTATCAGGAGGTGCCGAATTGGTTCTGGGTGCTGCTGTAGCTCACAGAATTGCAAGACCCAGTGCTGCAGGAGTTCAAATAACAGACCGGTGGAAAGGCTCAGGGGCCACAAGCTGTGCTGCATCTCTCATGGACTTGCAAGGAACCTCTCCTTTGGTGTCTGTGCAAGTGCTGGCTGATGTGGGCACTAGGATTGCTCTTTTAATCAGGCAGCTCCAGTACCTTTCAGAAAAGAATTTTCATGGCACATCATGAGCCATTAATCTCTTGACTAACCATAACATTTCCTTACTCCTTGGTTTTACAGCATTACTCAAACACTGACATTTGTCATTTCACCAGCCATCTCCCTTGACCTCTAGCATCAGGCACTTGCAGGGGGAAGGATCTGGTCTCACAAATATTTTCATACTCTGATCTCTGTGATTTATTAACCATGAAGTTTTGCCTTCAGAACTCAAGATGCCATTTCAAATAATTTCATGTGCAAAAGTCGAGTTATTGGGCAAAAGGGATCCTTGATAGCTGGGTACAAAGGACAGCAGGACTGCTGTTGCTGTTTTCTTTTCAACTACTGTGCTTGCTGTGTGACCTTGAGGAAATAGGTTCACTGCAGCTTTATGGTTCCGTTTTTGCATAGGGAAAATAAGGGCAGTGATAATTGCTTTCAGTTGTAAAACACTTCAAGATTTATGGAATATGAATGATTCTTACTAAGTGAAAAGTGTTGCAAAGCTGGCTTAGTTGCACACTGTGCTAACAAAATCCCCTATCAGCCTATTGACCCCAGCCTGAAACACTCATTAAAGTTTATAGGACATTTTGGTGGATGAGTTGAGGCAGTTGTTCTGCTGGAAATATCATACTGAAAGCACTTTTAAATCCATCATCCGCTTTGACTTTTTTCTCTATTAAAACTAAACACAACTGCTTGCTCTTTCCAGTTTTCTTAGTTTAGTTTTTGATGGGTAAGTACTCACTGTTAACTCAGCTTGTACCCCCATGGCATCTGAGACATTACAGTTCATTCTAGTCATAGCATAAACACACAATAGCTGTTGTACTGAGACAAAAAGAGTTATAAAACATGTAAGATATCCAATGGACTGGTATTAACTATCAAGTTGCATGGTCACTTTTGAATGTCAAATGTTCTTTTTATGGATACTGCATTAATTTAATTTGTGCTTAAACGTTAGCTAGGCTAGACATTGGTGTCTGAAAAGTTTACATATTTTTCCAATGTCAAAATGTGTAAATTTAGTATTAAAGAAACAAAACATATTTACTTGTACTAGAGGAAAAATACTTTCGTAGCAAAGAAATTAACTGAGGTGCTCTTTAGAAATAGGTCTGGCTTGCTTACAGAATTGTTGCTTATGCAGTAAAGCAGATCTACAGATGTTTTCTTTTTTTCTTCCAGATAAAACTTGGATTGTTTGAAAAGTGGGGAGATATTTCACCATAGTACAAAAGAAGATACAGAAGAGGAGAGCAGAATGAGAGCTTTGCAAGTGCCACGTGCCTGCAGCCTGCTGTCTTTAGCGATGCTGTTCCTTCCAGTCACTGGAACGTCAAAACAAAATATCCCAAGACTGAAGCTTTCCTATAAAGGTAAACTTTTCAGTAGTTTTTCTGATTCTGGCACTTTCGTTTCGATGTGATACTGCCAGCAGTTCTTTTTGTATTACTAACCAGGAAATACATAATAGAAGCCTTAAAGATGGATGAATTCTGCCTCGGGGCAGTATTAAAATCTGGGTTTTTTGTTGTGTCGGGGCACATGTTTCTGAAGTATAAATGTCTTTTAAAAGTATTATTTCTGTTTGCTCCAAGAGGATGTTAACAGACTATACATAAATTAGAGGGGAGTGGTCCTTGAAAGGCTCTGAGGTGCATTGGAGACATTCCTGTGTGGCTGGTGCGGATGATGTGACACATGGAGGACATTCACACCTTCCTACAGCATCAGAGAAAGTTGAGAGCGCTGACTCAAGTGTTTCAAAGGGACTGACATTTATTTTTGTAATAATTCTTTTTCTATCACTAAGTGGGTATGTTAAACTCTTCATATGTGGTTTTCTTTCTCCTTGCCTCTTTGGATCACAAAAGCGTGATTCTCTGCAGAATTTCTTAGTCTTGTGTGTAGTTCTTGTTAAGAATGGTACCGTCTGAGGGATTTCAACACAGACATATTTATGTATTAATGGCCAATTTTTTAAAGAAGGTGGATTTCTTTTTGCTTTGAATGTACAGTACACCTCCACAGGCACAGAGATGTGTCACTGACACTTCCTTCTTTAGTGAAAACAAATGCTCTCCAGTTACTTATGTTTCAGCTATGTCAGCCCCTTGCCCTTAGGGGAGCTATTTCTGCTCTGTTTTTCAAACTTATGTCTTCCTATGCATTGCAGAGTTACACTCAGGATGGTGTGATGGGACAGGCTGTAGAGCCTTCATCGGGGCTTATGATATGTTTATCATGAGTTTAACACCCAGAGAAATGTATTGAGTAAGCAGAATGACATGCTATTTATTTACAAGCTTCTCTTTTGCTAGATTTGCATGCCACTGTGCATGCTATTCCACTGTGTATATAAATGTGTTTGGATGTGTTTGTGCGAGAGAGACAGAGGAAGCAAGATCAAGGGATCTTGACAACATTTTTATAAATTCAGGGAACAGTTGCACTCCCTGAAGCCAATGCATACAGAAACTGAAAGAGCTGACATGAGTTATGAAAGTTAGCAGTAAAACCCTCCTGACATACAGCCGGCCTTCTCACAGCTAGGCCTTTTGAGCTAATTCCCAAAAGCAGCATATACCATATGGCCATGGCATTTACTGTGGATTTGACACTCACGATTAGTGAATTCCTCTCAACTTCAAAAGCAGATAGCCTTTGGCAAAATCCTGATGGATGCCTTTGGCAGGTAAAGAGGGGGAGAAAGAAAAATTAGTGAGGTCAACACAGGGGAAAAAAAATGGCTGAAATCTTAGTTTAAAATAGTGGCAGAGACCTGCTGGGAACAGTTGGGAAAATGCCTGAGCTCGTTTAAAAAGACAGTGAGCAGATGATTGATATTTAGGCCCTGACCCAAACTTTTATTAGCAACTTTATAAACCTTTCAGTTTGGCTTGAGGGATACCGTTTCCTGTCCAAACTTATTCACCTATATCCCTGTAGGGGGGGAAAATCAACAACAGATACAGATGCAAAACAGCACATAAATCTTAGTTTTGAGAGCTGTGATGGAACTGAAAAGTCAGAAGAAAGAGAATTACCAGAATTTATTGTGCCTTGTCTTACTTTCTTGGGGGGTTGGAAGGTGTATGTTTTTCCACATGGAACAAGAAATAATTTAATGCTGTTTTTTCACATTTATGTATTGTAAATGATTCCAGTATGGCTTATCATAATTAAACTATATTTTGCGTGTTGACAACAGAATATCAGATGTACTGAATATTTAATATAGTTGTGAGAATTAAGTCTACCTTCCTCCCCCCAAATCTTTCAAACAAAACAATTCCAAGGTTTCTGAGAATAAGATGTAGGAGAAATGAACTGGTTTTTTGCCAGTTCTCATAAAATTGTTAGTCATGTCACTGACAAGTCCTGGCATCTCTGTTCTTTGGAATTCATACTTGAACTCTCATGAAGAGGAGAATACAGGGCTCTTTTCCTTCTTTATGGAAAACAGATGAGAACTGGCCACATCAGGCAGTTCCAAAAACCTGGTCACATGTGTCTTTGAAGGGAAGGTTTCATCTCCTTTCAGGTGCAATGTGCTTATGGCATAGCTCCATCTTCCCAGAAGAGCTGAGCATTTGCTGGGGCAGGAGAGCTGGAAGTAAGCGGGACTTTGCTCTGCAGTTACTGAAGCTTCCAGTTGCATCAATCAGTGGTGGATGGAGGAAGAGGGAGAGGGTAGGGTGGTTAAAGATGTGTCTATAACTGCAGGAGTGCTTCAATAAACCACAGCATGTCAAAGCTCCTTTGTGTTCAAACAGCAATTGAAATTTTAGACCTTCTCTGAATGGCAGTTACAGGTTTCCTTCTTCTCAAGGTTGTCATCTTAACGAATGGGAATCTGTGCAGGAAATGTTAAGATATTCCAGTGAGTGATGTTGGGATCAATGTAAAGTCATACAATGGATTTCCTTTATTGTTTGTCCCAGTCTAAAGATGTGTTCTAAAAAATTGTGCATGTATAAAACTAAAACTACACACAAATCAATTAAAATATGTTGTAGTACAGAATCAAAGTCATATATTTTCCACCTGTGTTAACCGAATACACTATGATCTTTAATCACATATCTCATCCTTTCACATTTTCCCTGATCCATTAGTTGAAAAATTCTCTTATTCACTCAGACTTAACGTTTAGATACTCGTTCATGTCATTACTATCCCAGAAATTGTCACTCCTCTTGTGATGTTTTTAGGGTGCTCTCACTCCATATACCTTACTTATTCTGTGTATCTTAGATACTTCTACAAGATTGAGGTGCTTTTACTATTACAGCTTTAATATTAGGAGAAGGTAACAAACTGTCTTCTAATAGAAGATTATGATCTTTAGAAAACCAGGGGATGATTTTGAGTAATATTCCATATTTTGACTCTCTTTGCCTAGTACTGCTTTCAGTCTAAGACCAACAGTGTGTATTTATCACTCATTTTCATGTAGCTGGAGATAACCTGTGACCTTCATCCAAACTGCAGAACTCCACAAGCACAGAAGTGATATTCAGCTTCCCTAAGCAGCACGTCCTTGTTGTCTGCTGCCTCATTTAACATCCTCATTCCAACCTCTAGAGCAGATGCAGAAGGTTTTCATATACCAGTCTAATTCATTAATGTCATTTTCAGGACAGCATCAGTTCTGTTACTAAAGAATGGAAGGCTCAGTGTCCTAATTCATGTATGTTTAATTCATACAGTGTAGACAGTCTTGTTTCTGTTTGATCTTCTGAGTAATAATTTTTCCTAATTCATTGGGAGGTCCTTCCATAAATATCGTGTGTGTGTCTTTTTAGATTTTACTTCATAGGGAGAAGTAAAGAATAGCCAGACCAGAAGGTTGATTGCCTTCTGAGAAAAAGAAGAAAAAAAAGCAAATTTTTCTCAATTTGTGGCTATCCTAAAATTTTCCTGCCGAAAGAGAGAATCCTAATTGCAAATTTAACCCTATTGATTTGATTTACTTGGCTGCTTTTCATGGACATTTTAGTAAGTGTAGTCTGTGTTCTCAGTGAATGCATTTATATTACAAAAGTGTGCACCCTAGTTTCTTGGCTGGGGGGCATGCCCTAGCCCAGATTTGGACATTGTCACCAGTGACATCCACAAACATCTATCATTCCCGTGTGGGAATGTGGCCATTCCCCAGAGCAAGCCATGCTTACTGTGACAGCGGTGACTTGGTCAGAGGACCAGGAATCCTGCATTGTGACACAGTACAGAGGAATAAGCAGGACTGAAAGCAACGTTTGGCTTTTAAAGCAGGATTTACTTAGCACTGTTAAAAACGACTATGGTAGTAATTTACATCTAATAAACAAAAGCATTATTCTCAGCTGATTTGTTTTTCTCCATATAGAATGAATTAAGATGCAGTCTCATTCTCACTGAAGTCATGGCAAGAGTTTTTCCACTGAAGTAAATTGAAGCAAGATCAAATTCACGCTCCTCACTTTTTTCATCTTACCTAAATAAACTAAAGACAGGTAGTTCTTTCTCCTCTGCTGAAGGATGACAGTGCTAAATCATCAGCTCCACATGGAAATTAGCCATGTTTAAGGATTGTTTAGTTTCACGCAGTGTTTTGCACACAGGATTTTCTTCCCCCAGAGTGATCTATTCTTAAAACATGGTGAAAAAGCAAACAGAGAACATTTTGGTGCCAGGAATTCTTTTGAAAATTTGACTGGGTGAGTGCATTTCCTTAATGTTCAAAAATTATCCTTTGACCATGCTATTTAACAGTGTCAAGCATTCTGTTCTCTATATTGTTTTTGCTTTAAACCTGTTTCATTTTAGAACTGATGAGATGCTTAACTGTTGCATCAGAGCAGTTAGTTTGTTCAGTTTCAGTACAGCTGGCTTATTTCCATGTCATGCATCATTTAATTATACATATAAAACATAGTTAAAATTGTACAGCTCCATGAGCCTCACTTAAACTGTCTGTGGCACTGCAGTAATCCCAGTACCCTGACGGGGTGTTGCACAGCTGTGACTGGTTGGAATGTGGTAAACTGGTGATGTGTAAGAGAGCCTAGAAGTGAGCTTGCATTTTGCAGCTGTGCTTGCTCTACTGGAAGAGGAAGTTAAACCAGAAAAAAACTGCTCTTGTGGCAATATCAGCATCTGTAAATCTGAATGCTTAATGAAAATCAAGGAAAATGTGCTGAGTGAGGAAGTGGTGCTTTTCCCTTGTTTGTCATTTAATTAATTTTTGGTGGTTTGTTATTTCTCAGAAAAATCTATCTCAGATTCCTCTGTGGAAAAACATGAAGTGTTTATGTGGGAGTGAAGATCCTAGTATTGGATGATTGTCTAGATATGCAAAAGACTTTGCCTGTTTTGTCTCAAAAATGCTTTCTGGAGGCAGTGATCATTGACACTTAAAATGTACCCTAGCTTGAAGATGGATGGGCACTGCTGTCCATGTGTATATGCTGTCGACTGAGTATAAACTTGAAGGCATCTATTACATCTTAGTAATGGGAAAAGCAGCAAATTTCTTACAGACACTTTTTTCCTTTTTTAAGCTAGTGAACTTGAAGGTCAGATTCAACTATATGTTGCATTTTCTGTCATATAATTATCATATCTATAATGTCCTGAAGAGCAGCCTCCAGTCAGTGACATCAACAGTTTACACAGCAGTTGAA
Organism: Coloeus monedula; assembly: GCF_965178545.1. NCBI lineage: Eukaryota > Metazoa > Chordata > Aves > Passeriformes > Corvidae > Coloeus > Coloeus monedula. Next base: position 495,945 of record NW_028120800.1, on the reverse strand, counting down.
CTAAGAATAACCTTGGAGAACTGACCCATGTCAACCTCTTATGAGTGTAAACTCTAGTTCACAACAGTTTCTGTTTTTTCATGATCACAGAAGGGCCTCAGTTGGATAAAAGAAGAATTGTGTTCAAAAAATACAAAACTATTCTGCTGAATGTTCACTTTACTGTATCTCAGAAGAGGAGAGGAAACAAAACTGAAAGAGTAATACTTAACAAAGTATTTTTGCTCCCTTATAAAAAGAAGGACAGGACAACATCAAAAACAGCTTCCCTAGAAGAATGCAGGGAAGATACATGATAAGTGGCATCAGCTTGGAAGAGGGATCAAAACTCTTTCTTTGATTGCTTTTACTAATGACATCTGTTTAAGCAAATCCAATTCAGAGCAGTTTCAGAAATCCCAAACTTGTTCTCTTTCTGAGCACTATTTGGAGGGCATGATCTGCCTGACATCAGTGTCTGTCTAGCAGTGGACATCTGTGGTCACTATGCAGGTGCTCGATTCACATCCTGTTTCCTTTTCCTCCCTCCCCATTTCTGCAGTTCCATTTGTAGGTGAGTTCCCCAAAGAAGAGCTGAGGAACATAAGGGATGACTCTTCCATACTCACAGTCCTTTGGAGATAAATACACAGAGATAGCAGAAAGAGTCAGAATTTCCTTTAATAAACCAGTGCAATATCAGACAAGTCAGAGAGATTGGTTAACTCTGTTTAAGGCAGACAATTTTGAAGATGGTGGGAGTGACAGATGTACATCTTTGCTACAAATTTGAAAAATGAGACATTCTACTTTCTGAACAAAATCCTGGCTATCCCAGAATTTTGCACTGTGTTGAACCATAGAGTTTTAAGAGCTGAGAGGTTGTTGAAGACACCAAAATTTTGTAATTAACTTACTGGGCCTCTTTAAGGAGGGTGTTACGTCTTCCTGTGCATCATTCAAGCAGCCTGGATTTCTTTCAGAAAGATTTCTCACTAAATCTGTAACAAAACATTAGCCTATATGACATCCTGCCCCAAAAGTAATAAATATAAATATTATTAATAAAAAATGTCCCCCTCCAAGATTAAATAAAAGCTTACACCTATATACCAAGAGCATCCACGGATCATGTCACACAAATTTATATTTGACAAGGGTTTGTGTGGGAGGGCGCTTGTGCCTGCTTTGTACAGGGAAGCTCTGGGGTTCCCAGGTTCACGACTGATGGGTCTGCACTTTGTGTCTGTTGAGGCTCTGGGTGCCCAGGGCCATGAGCAGTTCCCGGGCTGGGGATGGCGGGTGGGGCTGGCCTGTGATGCGCTCTGGGGCCTGTGACAGCACAGGGGCCGTGTCACAATGGGGGCAGCTATAAAAGGCCCCATTGGTTGACGCTGCCCCCAGTAGAGCCTGGGCAAGCGGTGAGTGCCCACAGGCGGTGGGGAGGCAGGGCTGGGGGAGGGCTGGGGCAGAAGCGCTGGCACCCGGGGCGTGTGTTCTGTCCCTGCGTCCAGGGCCCAGCCCCTGGCGGGAGCGCCTTGCTCAGGCTCGGTGCTTGCTGGGGCAGCGGTGCAGGCCTTGCCTCCTGCCAGCTGCCGGGGCCTCTCCTTCCTGCTGCCACATCCCCGTGGCTCCTGCCCTGCACTGGCTGCCTCCATTCCGGCCCTACTGAACCCCTTCTGTGTGTCCTCTTGCAGACCATGGCTTTCTTGTCATTGCTCTTCGTGCTCGTGCAAAGCCTGATCCAGTACCCCCAGCCAGCTGGGGATGGGCTGGATGAGGCCACGCACCGGCGAATGCAGGAGCGTGAGGAGCTGCTCGACCGCGAGATGGCTCGGCTGCTGCAGGAGCTGGAGCAAGGGCCCCCGGAGCAGCAGGACGAGGGCTGGGGAGCCCTGCTCTTTGGTGCCCTGCAGCAGTGGCCATTCTGGGCTCTTGCTGGACTCCTGCTCCTCTTGGGCCTGTGGTTTAGCTGCAGGAGGAGTCCTGAAGCCAGCAAAACCAACAGCAGCGGCAAGGACCAGACCTCCTGCAAGACCTTGGGAGAGGAGAAGGAAAAAGAAAAGGAAGAAGACAGTTTGGATTCCGAGAGAGATGGAGAAAACATTGATGTGACTGTGGAGGCAGATGACAGTGGCAGCGGAAATGAAGGAGAAGGCAGTCCTGTGGCTGCAAATGAAGGAGACGACAATGATGCCAATGAACGAGATGAAGATGTGAAGTTGAAGAAAGACAGTGATGTTAAAAGTGATGATGGCCATGACGCAAGGAAAGATGAAGGCTGGAGTGATGGGAATATGCCAGGAGACAATACTGCTGAAGGAAATGAAGAAGAACCTGGCAATGTTACTGGAGGTGTGGAAGACCTAGATGAAGCAAATGAAGGAGAAAACAAGGATGTGAAGGTGGAGCCAGACAAGGATGCTGGAAAGGAAGAAGAAGGAGATGGAAATGAAGAAAAAACCGATGATGCGTATATGAAAGCAGGCAACGATGACGTACGTGAAGGTGAAGATGGAAAGGAAGAAAAAGCGGATGTGAAAGTGCAGGAAAGCAGTGATGCCAGTGAACAAAGAAGCAGTGATTGGACAGGACAAGAAGACAGCCGTGATGGTGAGAATGCAGTAGACCATTGTGGTTTTGCTGCAACTGAGGAAGAAAAGAAGGACATTGGAAATGAAGAGAGCAATCTTGGAGACAAAGATGAGAAAGCCAGTGCTGCCGATAGGAAGGGAGAAAAGAATGAAAATGGAAATGGAGAGGAACATGGCAATGTTGCTTCAACTGAAGAAGGTGTTGATAAGATAAATGAAGGAGAAAGCAGCAATATGAAGCTGAAGGAAGACAGTCATTCCAGTGAACACAGAGCCACTGATTGGAATGGGAAGGATCAGGAAAACAGGGATGCGAATGTGAAAGGCGAGAAGAATGAAGATGGAAAAGAAGAAGAAGGTGGAAATGTGGCTGCCAGTGAAAAAGAAGGCAGTGGTGCTGCTGGCAAGGACAAAGGCAGCAGTGGTGGAATTGAAGAGGAAGAAGACGCCTGTGACGTTGGGAATAAGCGAGGGATCCTTTTAGTGGATCGCATACAGTGTCCTGTCGAGGACGTGGAGAGAGGTCGCTCAGTGGCAGCTGAGCTGATGGAGAGCTTCACGCGTGTCTTTATTGACAGCGTGAGCAATAGTTTCTACCCGGTGCCTCAAGAAGCCATCGGGGTGGGCAGTGCCTTTGAGGGTTGGAGTCCCCGTGAACAGGATGTGGTGTACCGCGTGCTGGTCCCACTGAATCCCCCACCGGGACACGCCTTCCACCTGGAGCTGAACAGTGCAGGGCAGATGGCAGCAAGGACCTTCTGCGTCCGTGTGGAGCTGGTGTGCACGTGCGAGAGGGAGCAGCTGGGCGAGAAGCTGTTGTGCTTCCTGCACCACTCGCAGGAGGAGCTGCGGCGGAAGCAGAAGCCCAGCCTCCTAGAGACACTCTGCACCGGCTCCTACCTGGACGTGGAGAAAACCTCCCACTGGTTCTACCAGCTGGTGAGATGCTCGTGGCTGCATTTGCCTCAGTCGTACTCATGGCACTTGGTGTTTCAGCCCTGCAGCCGGTCCTGCCAATTCCGGCTGAGCAAAGGCAAGAAGAGCCTGATGGTGGAGATGCTGTTTGGGGTGCGCCACGGGGACTCCGACATCTTTGTGGTCAGCCAGCCCACAGAGGCCCAGAAAGGCGGCTCCAGCATCTTTGTGAGCAGCCAGCCCGCCGAGGCCGACTCCATCGCAAGCACAGCGTGGCCTGAGACGTACGCTGTGGCAGAGGCAAAATTCTTCCAGCACGTCGCCAGGCAGGTGCCGTGTGAGAGCTTGCACCTGAAATGCCTGCAGCTCTTCACCTGCATCCTGAGGGGCACAGGTTTTTCCAGCTTGACCTGGAAGACTGTGGTCATGCACGTGCTGACCACCGTACCGCTGTCCCAGTGGCGCAGGAGGGAATTTGCGCGGCGGCTGTGGGACATCATGGCATACCTGCGCCGCTGCCTGCAGTTGAAACGCCTGGAGCACTTTGTCCTGGGCAACCAGAGGCTTCCTGAGGAGATCAGCTTGCCGCCGGCAATGCGAACGGTCGAGCCACTCAACCTCTTTGAGCACCTGGCCCGAGATCCGGCCGCCCACGCAGAGGCGATGCGAGCTTACGGTCAGCTGCGATTCTGCCTCTGGATGCTGCTCTCCAACCACTGAGAGGAATTCCCTGCACAGAGCTGTGCTGGGGGGGCTCCCACCCGATGGCAGCCACGTGAGCACTGCATAATTCTTGCTTTTTTCACTGGCAATCCTGAAGCTGCTTTCCTGTTCCTGCGGAAGGAAGATGCTGCGGCACATTAATTCATTGTGCAGACACACATCTCTGCGTGGCCTTGCCCTTCACCTTTCAGTTTACCACGGTGCTGTTGCAATGTTCCTACGTCTACGAGGCAGAAACTGGCTCCACCTGCACATCCTTACAGAAGACTATGAACTGACAGAGGTTGCTTGGCATACCTCCAAGTCCAAAAAACGAGCCTGTTAGGGACTTAATGTAATTCTTCAGTAAGCTGTACTTATTGTAGTTTTTTAAGGATGTAGTTTTTCTTAGTATATGAAAGTACAACAGGTAGTTTTAAGTCACACTACCATGGAAGAATAGGTAGTCCAAGTTTTCATAATGGGAACTGGATATATTATCCATGCTTCAAGAGGCCCTTTAGTATTGTCAGTGGGTAAACTATTTTGTAAACTTACCCTTAGTTTAGGCAATTAAACTACACTGCTGTAGTTGCTTGGCTGCTTTTCAGTAATATCCAGATATTTATGTTAGGAAAAACAATAAAAGGAGAGAAGTTTCTCAAATTGCCTGAAAAGTGTCCTTCTTTATATTTAATCCAATGGTTCTTAGAGAACGTCCATCCATTGCAGCTACCTGAAAAAAATGACAGAGTGACTCAAGCGGTGATTGTGTCCAGCAGTCACATCTCGGTATTGCACTTCTGCAACTCACTAGAGCAGGGGATTAATTTTGTCTCATGAATGCAACCAGAAGTCATGATGGTTGAAACAGCTAAAATATTAATTAATCCTCCCAGTGCTGCTTCAAACCTGCCCCTCCTCATTCAGAGCATGGGAAAGAAAGCTGCTGTGGCCCACATCAGAGAGGGAAGGCCTCTGAAGGGACAGGAACAAGCAGCTCCATGTGAGGAGAGCAGGCAGGAACCTCCCAGAGGAGGATCGCTGCCAACAGCAGAACTCGCTGTTCCACTGAGAGGGAACTGTGCTCGCTGGGGTCCCTGCCTTTTGCTTCCTCTGCTGGGCAGGCACTGCTCCCACCACAGCCCCTTTGGCCCAGCTTGTGGAAGGAGGAGAACACCCTCCCTGCTCCCTTCTCCCCAAACACACACACCCACTTTGTTCCCCTCTCCTCTGCCCCCAGCTGCAGAGACCTGCCCTTTCCCTTGCTCCAGCGCTCATCAGCCCCTTCCACAAGGACATGTGCTCTCAGTGGGTAGGACTTGATCTCTGTGTGCCATTGAGCCTTACGGCCTGACCGCACAGCTTGTGTGGCCTCTGGAGCGATGCTTGGAGTCAGGGAGAAGCACGGCCCCCATGGCTTCTTGCTGCACAATGCACCCAGGGCTAGATTGGCCAGGGCCAAAACTATTGCAGGTGGTTAAACTGTGGGTGTGGCTGTGAGTTTTGGTGCAAGTGTGCTGTGTGTCTGAGGAGCATGCTGGGAGAGGGGAAGGGCAGAACCTACAGCTGTCCAGTGTTGCCACTGAAATACTGCTGTGTAGCTCAGGTGCTGATTTTAACTGGTCAGTAGTATGCAACCCCACTAGGATGGAAATTGAAAACAGTGCTCCATAAGAGCAAGCATAGCCAAATGATCTGGATGTCTTTCTGGCACTGAGCTGTTCTTTCAGGCCTTGAAAACAGGGGCAGCTCTGATAAAGTAACTGAGCAGCTGGTTGGTATTAACTCTCCTTTGCACTGTCAATTCACCTTCTTTGGGAATAGCTCACCCTGCTCTGTGTCTTTCCTAAGCCTGTCAGTATCGATGTGAATGTGCTTTTCACACCCATGCCATCTGGCACTGGTATTACACCAGAGTTCCTCCTGCCACTGCAGTTCAAGGTCTTTCAATTTTTGCATGAAAGTCTCGTCTCCTATGTTATGGACACTGCACTCCTTAGGAAGCTGACAAATACATTTGAACATAGTGGGAAAAATGTTGAAGTGGAAGCGTTGCGAAGATGTGTGGCCAATTTCACAACATCTTTCCTGTGGAACTGCTGCAGGCTGAACGGAGCAAGTCCTGCTGTCAGATGTGCATTCGGAGAAAGCAGGTTTGAATAAAATAAGTCACAGCCAGAGAACTGTCAGCGCTTATCAATAGTGTCAAGATACGAGTTTCTGTAGCCAATTGTCCTTTGGATTTACTGAAGAAAATCCCTTACTGGTTTACATCCTGGACACTGAAATCCACAAGAAAATTCCCATTTGCTCCAAAGCGAAGTCCCTTTCCCTTTCTTCCTGCTTCCTTCATCAGTGAAGCACAAACTGAGTTAGAATTTAAAACTGTGTTCTTCTCTGTACAGCCCCTACCAGAGAGGATGAGCAGAAGTATCAGGACAACCTGGTGGTGTCTTCTCTGGCCTTAAACATCTGGGCTGTAAGATGTAGCGAAGTCATTTATCTTGCCTCAGCGTTGCCGTGTTCATGTCCAGAGAATGGCCTGTTGTCAGAAGCCTTTCTGAAGACGCAGTTACTTGAAAATTGCAGGTGCAGGTGCTTGCAGCTACTCTAACCTTTTGTGCATCCTTCTGAGGGAAGCATAGTCTGAAATGAAGAAGTGGCAGTATTTTGAAGGCAAGTGCAATTAGAAGGAGGGTAATTTGTTTGGAAAGGTGGGGATAGCACTGCCTATAATTTCACAAAGCATACTTTGAGAAAGGAAGAGCTGTGTGCCTTAAGGTGCTAATCATGATCAGCATGTTCCATTCTGAACACCTGGACATGCTTGCAAAATACAGGACATGTCTCCATCCAGGCTGGAAAGAAGGAGCCCACTGCTGCAGGGTGGAGTGGGTTCCTTTGTGCAAGTCAGCACAAGTCCCAAAGCCTTGAGGTGGACTGGAAGGTAGAGAGCTTCTAGACACAAGCTATTGCCACAGAGTGTTTGGTTGGTGTTGCCTGTTCCTAAGAGTGTGGACTAATCTCCACTCTTCATTCCCCGTGTCTGTTTCCTTCCTAAGGAAGATTCACGCCTTTCTGGTTGCAGGTCATGTGCTTATGCAGCTAAAGGTAGCTGGGAGGCTGCTGAGCTGAGCTGAGCTGGTAGGCTAAGTGGAGCAGTAAAAGTCTTTCCCAGTCAGTGAGTTGACCTCAGGTCCTTCAAATAATGCAGTCCAAGAAGATTTTGCCAGTATTTCCACTGGAAGCCTACCACGGGTCTCTTGCTTTTTCTGTGTTTGACTGGCTGGTAGATTGGGAGGGACAAGGGGGTGTGAAATGCTTGACCAGGGCATGAATGAAATGACTTTTTTCTTTAGTTGGTCCTAGGCATCTCAACCTGAAGTTCTAAGGAGAGAGAGTGGGAGTAGCAGAGTTTGTTTAAAGCTGCCTTTTCTCCAGGGTTAGCAAATTAAGAGGCTCTTTACTACTCTGCATCTGGTAGTGTGGGCTTTCTGAATAGCTTTAGCTACAGGTGAGTTTATGAAACACCTTCCTTAGAGTAGGGCGGAGGTTTTCTCTTATCTGCTTGATTCTCAGGTGACTGGAGGTCAGAAGAAATTTTCCCTCTTATTCTGCATCTTAGTTACTCATGTGGATTAGGAGAGCACTGTGAAGGGACTGGAAGGTAGTGATCAGTAGAGATCTAAAAAGAGGAGGATGAGATGCGCTGCTGAAACAGAGTAGCCTGTGAAATTCCTGACTCTCTCCTCTTTCTTTGTGATGATGCCTGTGAATGACTGATCAGTGGCTGCTGTGATCCTGTCTTCCTCTTCTTCCCTCCCTGCTGGGTAGCACTTGGGACACGGAACTGTTCAATGGCGACCTCATCTAGATGGCAGAAATTACAAGGCATTGATTGTTATTATATAGGATGGTTCAGAAAACTGTTTTCTGAGTGCACCCAGCTCTTGTGTCATGGCTGGAGAAGAGAAGGGTGATTAATCAGACATTGTGTGTTTTGTCAGCCCTCAGCTGATAAAGAGTATTTCAGAGATCACCCAAGAGGAATTGGAGTAGCCCAAGGGAGCAAAAAGGGAGCTCCTGCTGTGCTGTGCTGTGATCGGCATCAGAGCAACCCTTCCCAATAAACAGCACCATCGTATCCAGTAGCAAGGATCTCCAGTCAGAAAAAAGCAATGGAGGAGGTTTGTATTGAGGATGGTGTCTAAATGCAGACACGTCTACATCCCTATACAAAATAGAGTTCCTCTCGGAACGGCAAGAGAGAAGCCAGTTGCTGCAAGTGTCAGGAGGAGCACATTAGAGTGGAGCGAGCCAAGCTTCAGGAGTTCTGTGGTTTCAGGACTTTTCTTTTTCCTTTTCCAAACTTGTATTTCTTGTTACAGTGGCTTGTCCATTTTTCAGCCGGGCTATTGATCAGCCACATCTAGCGTAAGAAGTAGTTTGGATGGGCCTGAGTATTTTTATCCTGCTTTGCAAAGCATAAGTTGGTTATGTGTGATCTTTTGTCAGTCAATAGACAGATCTTTGAAAGTGCTCCTAATTCTTTCCCTGCTCCACACTGCATCTCTACCACCTGATGTTCCTACCAGAATCAGTGATGGGGTGAATGAGAAGAAGAGTTATTTTGCTGATATAATTTGATTTAAGGTACTTGCCTGTGGATTTGAACTCTTGTAGTAAAGCTTATAAATCCTTTAGATTAGAACAGAAAAGCATGGAAAAACAGTCTGGCTTGAGGGTTTTTTCCCAGACTCGAACTGGCATCAGCAAAGTGGATGGTCAGCTGAAAACTTTGAGTCAAATCCCTGTAAAGTGATGTGTCAAATCACGGCAGAGGATTCGCGTGGAGTTTGAGAAGAGTTTGGTTGCGCTCCGAGATGTGACAGTTTCCAAGGTGTGAGCTCATGTAAACAAGGAAGCAGATGGGGCTTCTAAACTCTGAACTAAAAGTACTTTGATGAAGGTTTTGTACCATGGAGTGACCGGTGATGGGAAATGAGTCAGGGCTGTTAGAAGGTGGAAGAGCCATCTTTCCCTTGGGGAAAAACCAAAGGCAAAGGGGTGGCCTTGTTTGTTCTGGCTTTGGAAGTGACCTTCCCAAGACTTCTGAAGAAAGGGGACGGGTTTTCCCCCATTTTCTAGAATTCTGTCTCATTAAGAAGAGTTGTCTGAACCCAGCGCCCTGTCGGTTCCCTGGGGGAGAGGTGGGCAGGACTGAAATACACTGTTCTATTCAGCCCCTAAACAGTGGGTTTGCCTTTGGTTTTGTCTAAAGCCAAGGGGGAGCTGCTGTCTCCAGTGAAACAAAGCTCCTTCCTCAGCTAAAATGTTTTCCAGCAGTGCTGGGAGGTCGGGCTGCTCTTCCCTGGCCCTGTGTTTCCAACAGGGTGAGGTTTGTGTGTGCCCTTCCCTTAGGGCAGATTCCTCCTGTAGGCAGATTCCTCCTGTAGGCAGCTTCTGTCTGTGCAAGCTGGGGTGACTTTGGGATGGATGGAGAGATCCTCAAGGGAGTCCAGAGGAGGCCAGGAAGGGCCAGGAAGTGCTCCAAGAGCTAGAGCATTACACAGACGGGCTGGGAGGGCTGGGAATGTTCAGCCTGGAGAAGAGAAGGCTCTGGAGAGCCCTTAGAGCCCTTTCCAGTGCCTAAAGGTGCCCCAAGAGAGCTGGAGAGGGACTTGAAGAGCCTGGAGTGAAAGGACAAGGAGGAATGGCTTCCCGCTGCCAGAGGGTGGGTTTAGATGGGATATTGGGAAGAAATCCTTCCCTGTGAAGGTGCTGAGGCCCTGGCACAGGTTGCCCAGAGAAGCTGTGGCTGCCCCTGGATCCCTGGCAGTGTCCAAGGCCAGGCTGGACAGAGCTTGAAGCAACCTGGGATAGTGAAAGGTGTCTCTGGCCATGGCAGGGGGTTGGAACGGGATAATCTTTAAGGTCCCTTCCCACCCAATCCCTTCTGTGATTCCATGATTCCAGCATCTCTACACACATGGAGAGCCAAAGCGCAGTGCAGCATCTTTGGCACCTGATCCTTAAGGTCACTTTGCTGGGCTGATGTTGGGAAACAAGACCTATGGATGGACTGATGAAGTCAGTCAATATTTTTGCCTCCTGCGGTGGAAAACACCTGCGATTCCTTTCCTTGCAGAGCTGCTGGGGGTTAAACAGCAGACAGTGCTTATGGGAATAACCCCTCAGCTGATCTTTGTCTTCCCTTGGTGGTTATTAACAGTGGCAGGGAGTTGTCTCCAGGATGCCCAAACGTCCCAGTGTCACTGTACGTGTCCGTGTGCGTTCATGAGGTTCCGAGGTGGGAGCCAAAGCTCCGGGCGTGCGGATCCATCACCTATTTCCATGTGGAGTGATGTTCTGTTTGAAGGCATCCCCGACCTGTGTCTGCTCAGCCGTCTGGCCACGCTTGAGTGAGGAGTTCCAGTAAGGATATCCATTGGCTGAGGAGAGCTGGAAAGGCAGACATGGAGTCAGTGTTACCAGGAAAGGGGAAAGCTGATCGGAGAAAAGGAGAGGGATAGTGGTAGATGAGTCATGGTCTGGCAGATTTTGGTCAAGGTGTTCTCCAGGGAAGCCTGTGTCCCTGGAGCTCAGTTACGCTGTAGGGTGCTGTTGCCTTGGATTGGGAGAGGCTCATTATTGCTGCCTTTTTCCAGCCTCATTTGCTTTCTGTATTTAACTGGGGCAACCAGATCCAACTGAGTTTTGAGCCAACTACTTGTTGCATGCCACCACTACCCCTGCAGCTCCATTTCTCCGGAAAAGGGGGAGGGAGAGTGAAGAGACAGGGACACAGGACTAACCTCCTCTTGCAAGTGTCCAATGTCTATTTCCCAGGGAGCTCCATGGAAGATTTCTGTGGGCGGTTCCCAGCCGTTGCGGAATTTGGGGATGTAGGTGGGGACATTCGTGTCTCGGGGCCACTCGGCTCTAGGACAGAAAGTGGGAATATGAGGTGACATTCACGAAGAATGTGTCTTTCAGGGCATCCCCTGAAAGAAGAAGCAGGAGCATCAGGGAATCCAAGCATCCCGTCTGCGTGGGGAGCCTGGGGAGATGGCAGCTCTGTCCTTACCTGGATCTGGTCCATGTCTCCCCCAGGGAATCCCAGAGGTTTATCTCTTTGGGTGTCAGGTGTCCTCTCAGGAAATCGGTGGTGTCTTTAGAAAGCAGTGGGCTGAGGACAGACGGGGCCAGCTCAGGGCCACCGCAGCTGTTGATGATCTGAGTCACACACAAACCACACAAAGAGGAGAGAACTTGCAGGAAACGGTCAAAATGTCAAACCAGGGACACACAGATGAGCAGGAAGCGAAGACAAAGCTGATCCTTGGATCAGCACAGTCACTGCAAGAAACATCAACCTAAGTCTTTGAAGGAGACTGGACAGTTCAAGGGAACATGAGATTTTTTTGGATTGGAGTCAAAGGAAGAGCTGATCTACAAATGAGCTGTTGTTACAGACGAGTGAAGTGTCAGAAGCTGACACTTCAAAAAATGGAAAGTATCTTGCTATTCCTTTGTGGCTCCTTTTCCAAGTTGGGATTTCTGCTTCCAAGCATTTTCAGTGCAAATACTGAGCCGTATTTGCCTGAAGGTGAGACCAGACAGATTCCCAGTGGGGATTCCAGCTGGCTGCCCCTTTTGTTCACAGTAATGCCTTATTGACCGGGTGGAAGGATTCATATTTGCTGGGATTCCTGTATTTACTTCAAGCTTCAAACTGGATCAGAGGCCAGGAACAACCGGCATCGCTTCTGGAAGTTCCTGAGAAAGCTGTGGCCAGGTATGAGCAGTTTTCCAACCCTGTTGCACAATCTATCTACTTGTAAGTGTGAACTAGAAATAAAAGGAGTTCCCAGTGAGACCTGGGAATAAGATTTACCAGTTCCAGCGGCCTGAAGAGGAAATGCACCAACTCCGAAGCACGGGGGTTTTGGATGTGCTTCCTTAGTTTGGCCTGAAAAGAGAACATAAACACAGTTTAACCCTAACCTGAGTGTGCCTTCTCTTTTCTGTCACATGGGGCGAGTGTTGTGGACTGATGAGAAGAGTAAGGGATGGAGGAGTAGGAATCATTCATTTTTATTTTGTGTCCATTTCTAATTCCTTATGAATTTCAGGAGGGGGGGGGGAATACCCTCTCTGTTAAATCAGTGCCTTTAAGCTAATTTGAACAGACACAGAAGACCTTGGCTTATTTTGAAAGTCCTAGTGAGGAAGGGCCAGGATTGTTGGTGCTTCTGCCTCTTGCAGGGTTGAGAATCCCACTAGTTCCATGGATGAAAACAACAGGATAGGTGTTCTGAGGGTCCCCTGGCAAACTGCTGACAAGGGAAAGTCTCCACCAAGGTCTTGCCTGGGGCACCTGGAGCTGCCCTGGCCACTGAAAGGCTCCAAATCCAGTGGTATTTGAGGTGAGCTGTGGCAGAATGGAGAGCAAACACTTGGGATTGATTTACTGCAAGAACTGGGTTTCAGTAACAGCAATCAGCTGAGCTGTGGTGAGAAACCTCTCCAGTTTGTGCTCCCATTCAGCTCCTTCTCCTGTCCTGGACTCCTGGCGCTGTTGCCATGGGAGACAGGCTCCCCGCTCCTACCGAAATGCAAAGCATTTGAAATGCCGGAGATGAAACATTAATGTGGAGTGGGAAACAACTGCTGGCAGCAGGGTGACCCAATGAACGGGCACTTCCCAGGGACTCGGCAGCCCCATGGTGAGGAACGTGGCAGGACCCCACCACAGTGTCCCAGCTCTGCTGCGTGCTCCACCCTGGGCTCTTGCCAGGAGATCAGCTGCTCCTTCTGATTCTGAGCAGGCACAAATTAGCCATATTTGCTTCTCAAAGAAAAGGCTGGAGCTTGGTATCCTGCTTTAAGGTTGTTTACAGTCTCTTGGTTTTCCTTATTAATAACTGCCCAGGAAGGAGCTTGTAGGATGTGTTCGCTGGACAAGTTTGGTCACAACTGACAGAATTCCTGCTGCAGTGGTGAGGCAGGGACTGAGCCTGGTTCACTGTCCCCAGAGCTCAGGTAGTACAGGACAGTCAGGCCAGTAAAGCCCCTGCTCAGGGCTGGGAACGAGATCCTGGCCAGCTTTCCCTCTCTGCCCCTCTCTGCAGTCCTGCTGGCCTATGTCATGCCCTGGGGCCACTCTGCCGTTGCTCAAATGGCCAAAATCCACTCATCCAGGAGTGGGAAAGGGAGGGAGGGCACAGGAATTCATCTTAGGTGGTGAGGCCTGGAAATTTTCAAGGCAACAAATTGATCCTCCTCCTCCTCCTCCTCCCCCTCCTCCAGCAGCTCTTCCTCCTCCTCCGACTTCGACTCGGATCCGAGCTCCTCCAGCAGCAGCAGCAGCAGCAGCAGCAGCAGCAGCTCTGAGGATGAGCCCCCGAAGAAGAAGAAGAAGAAATAGCTGGGGAGCTGCAGGACTGGTGTGGAGTGGGGGACAAGCCCCTCCCAGGGGCTGGAGCACACGGCTGCCAAACATTCAATGGTCAACATTTCTACTGCTCACACTTTCCAAGTGTTTTGCCTAGTTGTTCCTAGGACATGGAAGGTATTAAATGGCTTCCTGAGATGTACTGAGAGAGTATTTTTGTACTTTATCCTTTTATGGAAGATTTTACTTTTTTAGTTCCAAGAAAAATTAAAAAAAAATCTATCATCAGATTCGTTTCCATGAGCTGAAGTCCAGTAACCTGGATGCTTACATGCTGGAAAGCAAAAGCTTTTTATTGCAGGTTATGTTGTGCATCGTGTGCTGTTCCTCTGTTAATGACAGCTTCACTTCCATTGAGAAAATCCTCTCCAGCTGTTAAAAGCAGAAGTTTTTCAGCGCTGCTGTGGAGCTGTGGCATAGTTGAAGCTGAATGCACAACGTGTCCCACACAGAGCCTCCCATCTCATCAGCTGGTGCCAAATGGATTCTCTGCTGCTGAGCTTGTGTTCCAATGGCTTTTCCTGATGCTTCCAGGTCCAGTCTTAAGTGCACCATCCAGCTGAGCTGTGTTGGTTTGTTACTGATCAGTGGAGTGCTTGTCCTGCCCGCAGGCTCTGGGCTTTTCACTCCCCTGTGGCCTTGGCTCGTGCGTTGGAAGTGTTTGCTGAGACACAGAGTGTTGGTGGTGGGAAGCAGCAGCTCAGTGACTTGGGGCTGCTGCTGCTTTAGGAGTTTCATCTTTGTGCCTTTTTTTTGTCAATTCGGTGTGCCCCAGTGAGACAAGGGCTGCAGTGGGTGTTCTGCAGAGCTCCAGCTCAATATTGCCACGCAGCAAAAGCAGAGAAATAATAACAGCCACAACTGGGCACTGTTCTCACTGGATGCTCAGTAAAAAAGAGACTCCTTGAAATAAAGGGCTCAAAGGAAAGTGTTTCCCTTTGCATGTGTGAAATGCAGGATTGCCGAGTGACAGTCTGCAGAAATTCAGTCATTCTTTGTTTGTGGGAACTGCCCTGGAGAAGGAAGTGAATGCAAAAGCCCCACAAGCCCTACAAAAGCAGATGCAGACAGGCTGCAGAGCAGGGATTGCTGGATGCAGAGTGGGAATTCGTTGTTCTTCTGGTGCATTGAAGCAGTTGCCATTAGGATTTTATTTGGTGATGCAGTCTCCTGAATTTCTTCTTGTCGGAGTGCCCTTTGTGGGGAGGGGGCATCACTTGTGGAAGAATTCTCAAGTATCTTGGTTTAGGTAGAATACAGTAACTAAAGTATTTTTTATAATTTTTATGGAAAAGGTAGTGCGTAGACTTCCTTTGGAATAAACTGTACTTCTTTAAATGTTTGTGCGTGTGTGTCTGTGTGCACTCCTGTGTTTTACAGAACACGCTGCAGACTGTAAATAAAACTACCAGAAAGCTGTTGAAGTCTTGTGGACTGAATGTACCATTTAATGGGAAAGGGAATAAATTATTAAGCAGCAGTTGCTAAGTGGATGCTTCCTGCAAATATCTGAAATCTTTGTGGTGTTTGTGTGCAGGTTTCAGCTGGAGTTGCCCTGGCATTGCCTCCCAGAGGGGCAGGATTGCTCCCCAGGAAGTTCTCCAGCCAGAAGTCCCTCTGGATCCGGATTATTTTTTAAAAAAAGTTTAGTTTGTCTTGGCTTTTTCTTTTTTTCCTGCCCTTTCTGGTTTGTCTCTCCATGTTCTTCTATTACAGAGGAACCCCTCCCCAGCCTGGCCAGAGCCGCAGCCTCCTTCATGTGCCGCTGCCTCACTCGCTGCTGCTGGTGCTGGCTCAGGAATGTGCTCAAAGCCCGGCTAAGCAGGAATTGTTCCGGGCCTGCTCTGTTGAATCGCTGCCGCCGCGAGCAAAGCTGCCCCTGCTCCTTGAGGGGAGCGCTCGCTGCAGCCCGGCAGGAAAAGAGCCCAGGAAAAGCCGCGCCCTTTGCAGGAGAAGCGCTGGGAGCAGAGGGGAGAGCGGGAAAAGGCAGCGAGAGCAGCTGGGCGGGCGGGGCGGCATCAGCGCTGATCCCTCCGCGGGCAGGAGCGCATCACAAATAGTCCCTCCGGCGGATCACTCCGCGGGCGGGCGCCATCACCGCTAATACAAGTATTTATAAATTCAAAAGAACTCATTAACACAGAAGAAAGCAAGTATGCTTCATGCTGGGTGGGAAACATAGGGTCTAAGGGATAAGAATTTTAAAGTTGTTGATTTTTTTTTTTTTTTTTTATTTTATGAGAGAACTACATATCCCATGGCACCCACAGAGTTCAGGACGGGTAGAGAGGATGAAACAAACTTTAAAGAGAACCTTAACTGAATTAATAATTGAAACTCAAATGTCATGGGGTAGGTAGTTCTCTCATAAAATTAAAAAAAATTAATATAAAATAAACAACTTTAAAATTCTTATTTTATTATTATTCCATGTTCTTCTCCCCCTCCTGGATGAGGAATAGGGGTCGGTATTTGCGGCTGTGCACTGTAAGGAAATAAACGAGGAGTGGCTGAACCTGCCATCGCAGGTGGCTGTGATCTGGACACTGGAGGAGAGGGTGCAGTGGATCTGGGTAGGGTACTGCCAGCATGCGGGATGGGTGAGGGGTGGGGACCCAGTGCTGCAACCTCTGGAGGCAGATAATCTGCACGTTCTCTGAGTCGGAAATAAAGGTGACAAACAAAGTCATCCGAAAGCTGAAAGCGACGGTGGAAAAATGAGGGATCAGATGCCTGTTGTGGATTTCGAAGCTGTGAAGAAGGCATATGAGAAGTTGGAGTTGTATTGGTTGTTGTAAAAAAAGGAGATGAAGCTTGGGAAGATAGAGGAATGCTTTCTGAAGCTGTGCTGGTCACTATATCCTTCTCACTGAAGTGTTGAGCAGGCATTTGAGGATGAAAAAGTCCCATAAAATCAGCTGAATGTCCCTGAGAAGTTCGAGAAGAATGTGCATGAAATGGAATGTCTCGATGCGAGACGTCACTATTAATAACACGTGCTTGGTCCTGTTGTGATGGAAGAGGTGTCCACGTATAGTTGAGAAAGTCCTCTTTCTGTTCTGGAGATAAAATCGTATTTGTTTCGCTGAAATGGCACGGGAAACATGGTTCAGCATCGTGTGATTGTTGTGATAATCCTCTGAGTGGTGTTATCAGAGTGATGATAGGGGGTACATGCCGTGGTGACACGGCAGCTGTTGAAATGTCTCTGCTGTGTGTCCACGGCTGTGGCTGCGGTGCAGACGGGGGCTGTGTGGACACAGAGCTGGTAGGAGGTGTAGCTGCCGAAAGCTCCTAGGATGGAACTGCAGTAGCCGAACGAATTGCACTGCTGGCTGGAGGTGCTGTGCTTATCGGTCGTATCGGCGTGGCAGCTGAAGCGTCCGTGTGTGGCTGGAGGTGCCGGGCGGGCGGCCGGGACCGTGGGCGGGACCGGGCTGGCCTGGGAAGCGCTGGTGCCGGGCAGCGGGGCCGGGGCTGGGCTGGAAGCGGGGGCGGGGCGGGGCTGGAAGCGGGGCCGGGGCTGGAAGCGGGAGCGGGGCTGGGCTGGAAGCGGGGCCGGGGCTGGGCTGGAAGCGGGAGCGGGGCTGCGCTGGCAGCGGGGCCGGGGCTGGGCTGGCAGCGGGGCCGGGGCTGGAAGCGGGAGCGGGGCGGGGCTGGAAGTGGGGCCGGGGCTGGGCTGGAAGCGGGGCCGGGGCTGGAAGCGGGGCCGGGGCGGGGCTGGAAGCGGGGCCGGGGCTGGGCTGGCAGCGGGGCCGGGGCTGGGCTGGAAGCGGGGCCGGGGCTGGGTTGGAAGCGGGGCCGGGGCCGGGGCTGGGCTGGACGCGGGAGCGGGGCTGGGCTGGCAGCGGGGCCGGGGCTGGGCTGGAAGCGGGAGCGGGGCGGGGCTGGAAGCGGAGGCGGGGCTGGAAGCGGGAGCGGGGCGGGGCTGGAAGCGGGGCCGGGGCTGGGCTGGAAGCGGGGCCGGGGCTGGGCTGGCAGCGGGGCCGGGGCTGGGCTGGCAGCGGGGCCGGGGCTGGGCTGGCAGCGGGGGCGGGGCTGGCAGCGGGGCCGGGGCTGGGCTGGAAGCGGGGCCGGGGCTGGGCTGGCAGCGGGGCCGGGGCTGGGCTGGAAGCGGGGCCGGGGCTGACGTCCCGGGCAGGGCCGGGGCCGGGCCAGGAGCGGCTCGAGCCGCGAGCGGCGTTGCCGGGGTAACCGGCACTGAGGAGGGGCGGCCGATGCCGCGCCGCGCAGGCGTGGAAGCGAGGGCTCCCGAAGGCGGAAGTAAGGCCGGGATGGAAGCGGCGGGAGTGATGACGTCAGCAGCGGGCGCCGCCGTTCAAACGCGGAAGCGGCCGCGAACCCGGGCCGCGTGGGGATAGCGGGAGGGCCCGATGGAAGCTCCGGGACCGCCCCTGGCCGCGCGCATGGCTCATCTGATGGGAGGACCCCAGGCTCGGGAGGTAGGGACCTGCCTCTGCCTTGCGCCGTAACACATGGATCGGGCGAGATGGAAACCGAGAAATATTCTCGGCACTCTCGGTTCCTACACTCAGGTGTATTCCTGGTTCCTGACATTCCTTTAAAACTACCGAATTCTTCTCTCAGGTCCCTGGCAAATGGGGCTTTGCAGCCTGGGGGAGTTCTTGCAAAACGGGGTCTAGTGAAGCGCTCTGCAGGAGTGGTTGTGCACCTGAGCGGTCATTAATTGTCTCCTCTAATGAGGGAAACGTGATTAAACTCCCGGTGCTGTGCTGCTGTTGTGTGTCGGCCTCGAGGTGTGAGACAGTCCCTGTGTCACACTGGAGTTGCTTAGTGGCTGGACTGGGACTGGGACAGGTCTTGTTGGTCAGGAACAAAAGGGAAAATTTATCTTTTGGCTTGCTTAATATCTTGGCTTTATTAATGTATCAATGTCAATTGTTGTCATTTGCTGCCTCCTGCACAGTGTGTTTGCAGCTCTGTGTGAGAGCAGACTCTCCCCTGTTGGGGAGTGAGACAATCCTGGAATATCCTGAGCTGGAAGGGACCCACAGGGATCACCCAGTCCCACCCCCGTCCCTGCCCAGACCCCCCAACAGCCCCAGCCTGGGCATCCCTGGCAGCGCTGTCCAAACGCTCCTGGAGCTCTGGCAGCCTCGGGGCCGTGCCCATTCCCTGGGGAGCCTGGGCAGTGCCCAGCAGCCTCTGGGGGAAGAACCTTTCCCTGATCTCAGCGTGAGCCTGCCCTGGCCCAGCTCCAGCTGCTCCCTGGGTCCTGTCTGTGTCCCAGGGAGCGGAGATCAGAGCTGTAGGCCCCGATGTGTTCTGGCCTCACACTTCTCTACCAGAACAAACCCAGTGCCCTCAGCAGCTCTTTCATGGTCCTTCCACACCCTTCCCCATCCCCATGTCCCTTCTTTGGATGCTGTCAGCTTTGTATCTTTTGTATACTGTGGCGCCCAAAAGTGCCCCCAGGACTCCAGTACAGTTTAACAGCAAGGAAAGAAAACAGTAGATTTCAACTTTGATCTCAAAAGCTGTCTCAGGCCCCTGATACTGCCTCGAAATGTCTTTGCAGTTCTTGCTTTATGACTTGTGTCAAACACGGAGAGAGTGAGACTGAGCCCCTGGGGTCAGGTTCTGTGTGAGAAGCCACACAGCAAGCCAGAAATCTTTGCTCCAGATCACCAGAAATTTACAGTATTGAGGGCAGAAATACTGAGAGTTGAGTCTTGGGAGCTGAGCCAGGAAAGCAGCACCTCTGCCATGGGCAGATTTGGCACGTGGAGAGAGCTCGAGCAGCTTGCAAGAGGTCCCAGCAATGTGTGTGTGGAGCTGGGAGGAGCATGAGTTGCAGTGTCGTGTTTGGAGTCCCCCTGGGTGAGGATGTAGGAATAGACTGGAGTTTTTGGTGACTGAGGTTTCTTTTCTGTGGCAATAATTGTTCTTGGCCACATCATTTTGGTTTGTTACTCGCCTGTGGTTTGTTCTACAGGCCTGTTTCCTTTCTCTCCTACTATGGTGTCTCAGTTATCTTCAGCAGAGGCTCAGCAATAACTAAACTTGAGCTTAGATACTTAAACTTCAGAGTAGATACACGGAAGAAATCCTTCCCTGTGAGGGTGGGCAGGCCCTGGCACAGGGTGCCCAGAGAGCTGTGGCTGCCCCTGGATCCCTGGCAGTGTCCAAGGCCAGGCTGGACACTGGGGCTTGGAGCAGCCTGGGACAGTGGAAGGTGTCCCTGCCCTTGGCAGGGGTGGCACTGGATGGGCTTTAAGGTCCCTTCCCACCAAGGCCTCGTCTTCCTTTGCCTTCAGTGTCTGCCTCAGAGTTTGTACCCAAACCAAAGTGAGGTTGGTGTCACCTTCTCTAAACTGGGAGAACAGATCACTCCAAGCTGTGGGGAGGTGGAGAGGCTGTAGGATGGAGAGGGTGCAGCCCTGCAGACGCCGAGCTGTGGGGTTGCTGCTTTCAACAGCCTCGTTGTTGCTGAGGACACAGCTCAAGGTGGGTCTGAGAGAGACAAACTCTGCTTTTGGGGGTTTGTGTTGATGAGGAGGGGAGGGGAGGTCACTGCTCTGCTTCTTGTAACTGCTGTGGCAGAGCCAGGAGCCCAAGGCAGGACAAGGGCAAAGCAAACCTCTCCGAGCTCTTGGGTTCTCTTCATTCCCAGATATTCTGATTCCTGCCCAAGTCCAAGTTCATTGTGCTGTGCAGGATGCGAGTTTAATCAGGTTTTAGTGCTGGTTTAGCTGAGTGTTTCTAGGGCTTGAGGATGAAGCCAAATGCTCTGCACTGAAAAAGTGATGGATGTTCAGCACGAGATTCTCTTCAGGAACTGGCACGAAAAGTGGTTGCTGAAGCCGAGGGAGGAGCAATTCACAGCTTGGCTGGAAGAGGGAGAAGTGCTCACTGCTGGTCTGTCACTTCATCCTCATGAGTGAGTCTGGGAGCTCCCGAGATTGGCCAGGCTGCAATTTCAGATAGTTTAGATGGGCTGGCCTTGAAAAAATCATATTTTGGTGCCTGGAGCAAAAGCTGAAGGTGGCAGGAAGTGGCAGCAGTGGCAGGGAACTGAAGTGACACCACCCTGAGCTCAGAACTAATTTTGGTTGTGACCTTGAGCAGTCCCTGGGCCACACCAGAGCTTTTTGTGTCACCTGCTTTGGGAGGTTCTTCCTTGCCCGTGGAGAAGTTGGGTCTGGCACAGGTCTGCTGTGGAGCACCTGTGCCACCACCTTTAAAGAGCCACCCTGGAGGTGTCAGTGAGCCCCTCAGTGCCTGCCCAGCCTAGAGCAGGGCTGGGAGGGCAGGGGGCTCAGGGAGTGCTCATTCCTGGTGGTGTTGGAGCTCTGAGCCCAGCCCTGAGCTGGGTTTGTGGCTCTGAGGGCACGGGGAGTGTCCGGAGCAGGCCTGGCCTGGGCAGAGTAGGAACTCCTGGAGTAACTCCTGAGTAAGCCACACCTTCCACGCGAGAGGGAGGCACTCCCAGAGTCAGGCGCTGTCTCCTCAGAGGTGCTTTGGGGTTTAATTCTGTTCTCACAGTGACTCCTCTCACCTGGGAACCCCGTGGTTACCTACAGAGGGTCTGAGGCCTTAGGGATGTAAATATGGACAGGAGGGGTTGGAATCTTCCCCTTGCCCAGAGGAGAGTGTGCAGAACTATTCTGTGTGATGATAATGTTTTCATACTTTAGGTGTGAAAATAAAAAATGGGAGAAATCTCGTTTTTCTGGCAGCACGCAAAGAACTTTCTTCTGTGTCACCGCTAAAACTCTGTGAGGGGATGAATACCTGGGAATCTGAAAGAGACATAGCTGGAAAGCATCAATATGAATGGATTTTTCTGCTTCTTTTTGCACTTGAAAGAAAGGTGAAAGTTACAGGCTGAGTCAAGCTTTTACCCTTTATTTCAATCAATTCAGTTATTGCTAAATATGGCTACACACAGGTAGCCCAGGTGACAGAGCTGCCTCCAGCTGCTCCTTGGCCCCAGTGTCCCACGCGGGATGCTTGAGTTATCCACTGAGAGCCCCCTTGAGACTGGAGCACAGGTAAATCTGCCTGTCTGAAGGGCAGGATTGTGTCCTAAGTCCCTCCTCATTCCTTCCTTTCCTCAGGCCCCACCATTGTGGCTTGGGTGGCAGTGGCACGTTGGAAAGGCCTGGGGGTGCCAGCTGGGGGTGAGAGCTCGGGGTGCCAGCCCAGGCTCCACCAGCACTTGGCCCACACTGGGGCACAAATTGAGAGATGAACTCTTGGAAGCTTGTCCTGAGTGCGGGAGCTTTGGGGTTCAGTCTGGACCGGGCGGTGACGAGTGGAGACGAGAGATCTCTGCAGTCAGATCTTGGAACATGCGGTTTATTGCAAAGGGCGTGGGTACAGGGGCACTGCTTAGAGCTGCCAGCTGCAGCTCTGAGCAGGCCCAAGAGAGCAAGAGTGTAAGCGGGTAAGTAAAGAGAGAGAGAGAGTGAGAGGAATGAGAGTGAAGAAGTAGTGAGAGAGAATGTCTGAAGTCTTGGTTACAATACAATAAATCATCTTCTGTACTGAATATTCTAATTGTCACTAACCAATCTAATACAAGATACAAATCCTATAGCATTTACATACAGCCTGTAAGAGTTCTTGTATTACCATAGAGTGTTACATCTTAACTCTTAAAAACTACTCTTTGGACCCCTTCTGCTGAGCTAGTAGGGTCTGCTCTGACCCTTGGACCTGCCTGCAAGCAGAGGGTATTGTTCAATCAAGAGGGGATTACCTTCAGTCGGCCATACCATTGTTTTCCAGTTGTTCAGTAACTAAGGTTTGGTATTTCAAAAATGGCTTTCATTTCGATGTCGCTTATAGTTTTCATATTGTCAAAATCTTTTGTCAGGCAATCATATTTATAAGGCTTTCCTGTTTCATCTTCCCCAACACTGAGGAGGATGAATGGTACCTGCTGGCAAAATTCAGTGCTTTCACAGAGCTGTGATAAACCCCAAAGTCTTAGACTGCCAACCTACAGCCTCTGCACCGTCACATTCCCCAGTTGCATTTTGTAGTGGAATTTTACCTGCTCCCACCTGCGTCCTCCTGCTGGCAGTGCCAGCAGCCCACGTGCTGCCTCTCCTGAGAGCAAGTTCCTGCCTGTTTCCTCTCCCAGCCCCAGCTCTTGCTTCCCTCTGGCAGAGGCAGCTTTAGGTGCAATATCCTGATGTTTCTGCGAGTGGGTTTTGGAATAAACCTACACACGGGATGTCCATGGGTTGCTGCTATGGATTCTGTGAAAGGTGATCAGGAAAAGCAAGTTCAGAGTTACTCAGGGGATCCTCTGATTCCTGCCCATCTCACGGAACTGCTCAGGGTGAAACTACTACTCCCATGCTTTTTATTTTGCTCCTCTTAGTGCTGGTTTTTCCCCAGGTAAGTCAGTGCTGGAGCAGCCCTTGTGGGTTTATCTGTGATGAGCAGTGGTTGTGTCTGCACACGGAGATAGCAGATTCCAGCTGTAGTGTGCAAACGTCGGTGCTTTGTGCCTTAGTGCACAGCCACATTTGTCAGCTGACAGGGCTGATGCGATGAGAAAACCTCGCACTCTCCAATAACCTGAGCACAGGCACTTCCTGCGTTGTTACATTTAACCAAAGCTCTGATAAAAAATACTACATTAATTTTTCTAATGGAGACCAGATTCCGCATTATCATCATTTACGTTTTTGGATAGTCTTTGATTGGCTCTGGTGGGAAGGGAGGTGAATCAGTATCTTGTACTTTAGGGAAAGATCTAGGGGAGAATTGAATTGTACTTCCTTGGAATTCACATCACCCGCCCTTAGTCGGAGATGTTGATCTTGAGAACAACAAGCAGAGAACAGCCCAGGAAGGGCTGAATGTGACAAAACAGTGCAGAGCATACAGAAATCCTCTTTGCTGTGTTCATCATTCTGTCTTCATCTTGGATTGTTTCCACCCTTCTCCTCCACCTGGAAGTCACAAGCATCCTGCAGTGGCAGGTACTCTGGGTTCTTCAGCCAGGAGTAGTCTAAGAACAGCTTTTGCTGGGAGCGGCTCTGACCTTGCTGAAATCACTGCTGAAACCTCCCCTGACTCTTGCAGTGCCAGAATTTCAGGGTGCCAGTGGTGAGGCAGGGACTGAGCCTGGTTCATTGTCCCCAGAGCTCGGGTAGTACAGGACAGTCAGGCCAGTAAAGCCCCTGCTCAGGGCTGGGAACGAGATCCTGGCCGGCTTTCCCTCTCTGCCCCTCTCTGCAGTCCTGCTGGGCTATGTCATGCTACTATGTTATAGCATTGTTCCATGTCTTTTTTTTTTTTTTGGAAGTAATGCCGGATATTGGCAGTCAGGGGCGATGGAGCGAGGTGAGCAGTGACCGGTGGACAGAATGAGTTGTTACGGCCTCGGTCTCAATTTTTGGAGCAGCTCTAAGCATCCATTGTTGTTTGTGTGTTTTAGGTGGTCCACTTGCAGGATGTCCTGGCCCTGGATGCTGGAGCGTGCAAGCCTAAGGTATAGGTGTGGTGTACTTCAGTCGGAGCAGGGAGGCTGTGGTTTCACAGTCTCTCAGCATGTTTTGTGTGTTTTTGCTTTGCTTCTCTGCAGGTGCTGCTGCTGCCCTGGGCGTGCCAAGGGCCAGAGGCGAGCAGGTGAGTTGGCATTTAGGTGGGGTGGCTGATAGGCCAGCGGTCTATGGCAGCGTGCTGAGCGTGTCCCTTTTCATTGTGCAGGTTTGTCCTGGCCACCTCCAGAGTCAGATCAGGATTTGAGGTGAGCCGGGGCAGTGGTGTGGAGTAGCCCGGGGATGCTCTTCTGGAGGGCAACAGTGACGTTTTCTGTTTTGTTGTCTTAGGTACCGTGAGCAGGTGTGGAGCTGAAGTTTGGAGAGAGCAGGTAAGCGCTGAGCCTCGGCAGTTTCGAGGGAGGGGGCCTTGCGGAAGGGGTCTCTTTTGGTGTGTGTTGTCAGAGGCTGAATTTTCTCCTTGTTCTCCATCTTTCGCAGCTGCCAAAGCGGACCGTGGGGAACGTGTTGACATCCGAGGTGCTGATGCATTTTTTCTGCCAAGGATGGATTTTGTCCGTTTGTCTTCAGAAAGCTAAGTGTTGGGAGCGGTGGTTGGGAGAAGGGAAAGGCCTTTGGAGTTCCAGGAGGCAATTGGAAGTTAGCTTAGAGGAGAGGGCTGTTGTGGGAGGGCCCCTTGGAAGTAAAGGGAGAGGGTTTCTCCTCAGCATCACCCGAGCCTTTGCTGGGCAGGGCAGTTCCCACCCATCTCTGTCATCGGCCTTTGAGTCTCGCCGTCATCGTGGATCTTTTTGCCCGAGGAGCTCGCCTTCGGGTCTGGCACGATCGCCACGGTCTCCATTTCACCTACTCACTGGCGTAGCCGCCCGCGGGCATCTTGGCCACTTGCTGGTTGGTCACGTTTTGCAACATCACTTCAGCCTTTGGTGGCAGAGTCCTTCCCTAGGGATCCCTTTGTATCAGCTGGCAGTCATTGCCTCCTTCTCTAGGCCTGCCGAGCTTCTCAAGCATCCTCTGAGCTGCTTTGGCACTGGCTTCTTGGAAGGAGTTACGTTTCACTGCCGCGTGCTGTTGCCATAGAGCCTTCTTTCCTTCGGCATCGCCAGCTTCTGGCTCATCTTGCTCTAGGAATCTTGTGCCCGTTGCTGGGCAGGTTCAGCTCGTGTCTGTGTTATGTCATTTGTGTCTGTGTTCTGTAGTTTGTGTCCATCCTCTCCTGTGTCACAGGGCTTTGTTACGTCTCGGTGCTTTATCGGCCTCGTTCTGGGCCGTAGCGGCAGCGGGGATCTCTGCTCGCGTCCTTTCCCGGATCGGGCTCATTCCGGCATCTTTACAGTTTTGCTTTTGGAGAGCAGAAGGAGTACACAAGATGTTCTCATCCATCTTCCTTCTCACGTTTGGTAATATCTTTTTTTCATGGGCCATGGACTTCTCTGGACCCTCCTCACTGTGGTAGTTCCATAGGTTCCATTGCCTCCAAGCATATCGGGTCTAGAATTTATCTTCTGGAGAGTTATCTCAAGTCCTCGTGTCATCTTTGCTTCTATTTGGTGTGCTTACACTTGGAGCTGCCCTGCCCTGGCACGTAGAGTCGTGGCTGGGTTGAACAGTTGTAAAACTTTGTGGTTCATCTCTTGTCTGTGGGGTTTTGTGTAGAAAACTTACGGGCCTGGTGTATGGGGATAACTCCGAGCTGTCAGCTCCTTGTAGACTGCCTCATGTTGTCTTGCAGGTCCCCAAGGCCGATTCCGATCCCTGCAGTCACCGATGCTACCGCTTTTCCCAGAATCTGCCCTTCCACGTCAGGGAGCAGCAGTTGGAAGATGTGTTGAAGCATCTTCATCAGTGGAGTGTTGTGAGTAAGGGCTGCAGTCAGTGTGTAAGCTGAAGAAGGGGTGTCTGTCTGTGAGAGTGTGTGTCTGTCTGTGTGTGTGTGTGTCAGTCTGTGAGAGCGTGTGTGTTGACTGGTTCTAACCTTGTGTGTGTGATTATTGCCTTTCAGTTTTTTCAACTGATTTTTAACTTTATAATAAGAAAACAGCCAGCTGTGAGGTTTTTTTTCTCCCCCATCTGGGTTTTGTTTTTCCTTGGTCCCGTCCTGTCTGTGAGGCGATGTTCATCGCCAAGGTTTGGGTGCAGCCAAACAAAGAGCCTCCCTAACAGGGTGGAGAGTACACAGTGGAGGTTAGGAATACAGGGAAAAGGTGCACCAGCCCTTACACCACCCCTAACAGCACCATTTTCCCCCCACCAGCAGCACAATGCAGCAACCCTGGAACCCTCAGTGCAGCACAGCTCAGTAAGCCTGGTGCTGGGATAACCCTGGAACCCTCAGAGGAGGCCAAGCCCCACACCAAAAAGGTGGGGATGACATCTGCAGGCTGGAGAGTGACAGGTACGAGTTGGGGGCTGGGGCGTGTAGAGCAGGAGTGAGGGGTTCCAGGCAGCAAGAGCAGTGCAGGGTATAAAGTAGAGGGGGTTAAAGGTTAGGGGATAAAGGGACAAAAGTCAGGGCAAAGGTTGGGGGGTCAGGGAATCAAAGGTCAAAGTCCAGGGGTCAAAGGTCAAGGTGGTCAATGTCAAAGCACAGAGGTCACATGTAGAAGGTTGGGGCAAAGGTCACAGGGCTCAGGGGGGTCAAAGGTCCTGGGGTCAGGTGTCATGGGTCAAAAGGTAAGGGTCAAAGGGCTAAGGTTGGGGGTCAAAGGTCAGGGATCAAGGTGTAAAGGTGGATGGTCCAAGGTCAGGGGTCAGGGATCAAAGGTCGGGTTGTCAAGGAATGGGTCAAGGGGTCAAAGGTCAGGGGATAAAAGGTCAAGGCTCGGGCTCAGGATTAGAGGTTCCAGCATGATTTTCCGTGGTGGTTCCCAGTGTGGGGACACGGGGTGTGGGGTCAGTGGCGCCGGGGGCGGGCAGGAGCCCCGTGGGCAGTGGCCGGCAGCGGCGGGGACGCCTCCGTACGGTCGCGCCCCTCCAGTGCCAGCAGAAGCCCCCCTGCGCCGTGCGGTGCCTGGCCCCACTCCTTGCCCTCCCCGCCGCTGCCTTCCCGCACTCCCACCGCACCCCCTGCTCCCCTCCAGCCCAGGGAAATGCAGGAAAACACAAAATCATCGAGGTGGAACAGTCACCGGAGCTGCCCGAGCCATCCCCCCGCCTGAAGGCGGCAGCTGCCCAGAGCCAGGGGCACCCAGCAGGATGCAGCTCCTCTTTCCCAGGAGCTGGAGGCAGGGTTTCCCAGGCAGGGGGAGCAGGGAGAATTTCAGCTCCCAGCAGCTCTCTGTGAGTGCTGGATGGACTCTGGGCTGAGCCAGCTGGGAGGTGTGGGTGGTGTTCATGTCCCCAGGAGCTGCTCAAATCCACCTTAAACTCCTGGAATGGTCTGTGCTGGCAAGAACCTTACAGACCATCCTGTTCAGCCCCTTGCCATGGTCAGGGACACCTTCCTGGGGTGTCTGTGCCAGAGTGGTGGAATGGGCAGGACTTTCTCCCTGAGCCCAGTCCTGGGCAAGATTGGGGTTCCCATGGGAAGAAGCCTGTGAGCTGCATTTCCGGAGCTGGGAGCCTCCATGCCCGGGAGTGTTTCCAGTACTGTTCTTTGGCTTTTTCCATAACTGGGCATGATGTTTCTCCCCAGAGCAAGGTGGTTTTCCCTGGATTGTTGGGGTTACACACTGGCTGTTTGACAGCTCTGTTGTCTCTTTGTCCTGAATGGAAGAGTGAGGAACGGGGGATGCTCCCGACTGTCCCAGGGATGTGGGAACAGCCCAGTTCCAGTGAGGAATGTGACGCCCAGCTCGTGGCGTGTGCCCTGAGATGGTCTTTGCTGTTGTTTTGTCCTTAGAGCCTGTTGGAGTGCTGGCCTGGATTTGGGAGGAGCCAAGTAGCCTGGAGCAGTGAGGTTTTTCCTGTCAGAAATCCATGCTGGGGATGTTTTCCCTGGCTGTCCCAAGGGGAAGGAACAGCTCTGGAGTTTTTGCAGCCACAGGCTGGGGATGCATCCCCTGAAAACCAGTTCAGGATCGTTCATCTGACTCTGTCCCTGACCTGTGGCTTCCAGGGAGCCTTCTGGTCTTCCGGATATTCCCAGGAGAGGATATTCCACCACCTGACTTTTAAGCCAGGAATTCCAAACCCAGTAAGTCGGTCACATTCTATGGGAGCTGCCCCAATGGTGGGATGGCAGAGGGCACACCCCACGCTGCTGTTTGGGACATTCCTGACTGGAACGGGAGCCAGCTGGGCATTTTGGAGCACTGAGGCCACCAGGGCAGCCTTGAGTGGCATTCCCAGGCAATGCTGAGGCATCCCATGCCTGTGGCAACACATGCCTGATGTGGAGCAGAGAGAGGAAGGGAGAAATTCTGAGTTGATGGGAGGAATGGAATTGGGCTTTCCAGAATGGAATTGGTATAGGTGCTGATGGTATCATGGAATCATGGGGTGGCTTGGAAGGGACACAAAGACCCTCTGGGCTCTGTTATCCCATCCCGTGGCAAAGAACACGTCCAAAACGGCCTCCTCACCCTCATGGAATGGCAGTGGGTGTTGGGAGCTCTGGCTGGAGCACCTGGAGACCAGGTAAGAATAGCAGTGGCATTGTTTTGGCTGCTGCTGGATGTGGTTTTCTCTTGTCAAGATGTTCCTCTGATTGATGTTTTCACAGTAGCTTGCTAGGCCTCATTTGAGGATAATTCCAAGAATTTGGAAGTCGTTGGAAAAGAATGAGGAAAAAAGGTGAACCTGATCCATTTCTAGTAATTCTGAACTTCTCTTGCAGCACCGTTCCAGGGGAAAGCTGGTGAAAGGATAAAGATGCAGAGGAACAAGTGTTGTAAACCCCCTTGCCTCCCTGACAAAGCAAACCTTTCTGCAATCCCAGTAAATCTCTTGGAGAAACTGTGGGATCATAAGGTTTCCTAGGAAAGGAAAACTAAGGACAGAGATGAGGAAATAGGCTTCCAATTAACAATGATTTGATGGAGGTAGGAATGATTCTTGTATGTTTGATGCACCCCTTTTTATTCCTGGGATAATTTTAAATGATTTCTTTAAAAAATCATTTCGATTTGGGAATTCAGATTAGAGAGGAAACGATGCAAAATAAATGCAGGGAGAGATCACAGAATCATCCTGGAATGGCGGAATAATTTGGGTGGGAAGGGACCTTAAGGATCACCTCATTCCATCCACAGGGTGCTCCAAGCTGCGGCCAGCCTGGCCTTGAACACTTCCAGGGATGGGGCAGCCACGATTTCCCTGGGTTTACGGGCACAAGAGGAAATTTCCAGCAGGAACTGAGGGGTTTCCCTTGCTCTGCCTGGCCCTAGCAGGGCTTTGGGAGGCAGAGGCTGTGGGGACAGGAGCTTTGTCCACTGCCTTGGAGGAGTCTCTGATGTCCCAAAACCCAGCAGAGCAAGTGGTTGTGGTTTAACATCCCGTTCAAAGGAGATGCCAGGCCAGGAACGGGAATGGACTGCAGAGCAGGGATGGTGCCCAGCAGAGGGGTGAGTGTCCAGGGGGTCCCAGCAGTCCATCCCTGCTGCCCAGGTTTGGGATGAGCAGGCTGGTGAGTGTCCCTGTGCTTGCTCTGCAGGATGAGGAAGCCAGGCCTGCTGAGGAGGAAGATGAGGAGGTGTGGGAGGATGGAGACAACGGCCACCAAAGGCTGGGGAAGGCACAGATCCAGGTAGGAGACGTTGCCTTGCGAGGAGAGGGACTTGTCTGTCCCGTTGGAATTTGGGGCGTGAGGCCAGTGGAACAAAGGCTTTGATTCCATTTTCTTGCTCGGGTTTTCACGTGCCTTAAGAGAGCTTTGCTAAAATGTCATTATCCCTGATTGAGTCTCTGAAAAACAGGGATTGAAGCTTTCAGAAGGGGCCCAACCCTGCCTGCATGTATCCAAGTGCAGCCCCCACTCCCTGTTTTTGTGTACAGCTGGGATGAGACCTCAGCTGCTGTTACTTGCCAGCTCACAAGTTGTGTAGCTCAGAGCCTCAGCCATGAAGGGCCAGGCTGTGTTTAAAACAGCCCAAGGTGCCAGAGAGCTGGAGTAATTTCCTAGCAGGTAACTTGACTTGGAAGCTGCATTCTAAAATTTGTCCGCATTTAATTGATGTCCCACATGGAGACACCTAAAGAAGCAGAGGTGGGGTGTTCCTAAGAAAAGAGCATCTAAATTCTTTGGTGGTAGAGGGCTTAAAGTCTGAGTGAGGTGCCTTTAGGACACTTCCATTCCAGTATCTGAATAGAATTTAAATGAAGTAGCCAAATCCTGACAAGCTTGTATGAACTCCAAAGCCTCTGCAAGTGGTTTACAGCCAGGGAAGGAGATAAGAGTCTGGAGTCTCTTCCCCAAAACCTGGCTCCTGGTTTCTCTGGCCAGGCATAGGAAGAATTGTGTATTCCCTGGGGCTCTCCTTATGGGGAGAGGTTTACTTATGTGCCCTGGGTTTATTCAGTGCATCTTCAAAGTGATGGAAACTGATTGCGTTGAAATGCCAGGGGTGCCAAATGTTTTCCCCAGCCAGAGCTCGGAGCCAGCCCAGTGGGAAGGGGTTTAGTGGCCATTTTCCCGCTCCCTCGGGGCAGCAGCACTGGAGCACTCGCAGCCACCCGTGCCCGAGGTGCCGAGTACTGGCAGGAGGCAAAGCCAGGGACTGGGCAGGAGGAGCTTGCAGTGCTCCTGGAATCGCAGAGCTGGAGCTGTGGGTTAGAACTGCCAGGAGCTGCTGCCTCACTCAAACCTTGTTTAAAGCTCAGCATCCCTCCTGCTCCCTTGGAATGATTGTTGCTTCTGTTGTTGCTCTTTCCCGATCCATTATGATTATTATTGTAAATTCCCACTCCATTTCTTCCATAGCCCTTTGCTTCCCAGAGGTGGTGCTTTAGGCAAGCCCCTCCAGCCTGGGAAGGGGCTTTTGGCTCCAGACTCAGTCCCAGTCCCCATGAGCAGCTGGAGCTGTGCTGTCCCCAGCAGGTGCCTTTCCTTCCTTCCCTGCTGCACTTTGGCTTTTTGAGGGCTCTCTAGGGGGCTGAGGGAGAAGTTCTTTGTCATTCCAGGGCAGCATAAGCCCTGATCCCACTCAAAGCAGGAGGAATCATTCCATCCTTGTTTTTGGATACACCTTTGGTGTTCTCTCTCTTTTGCTGACACTGTGTGGTGAAGCAGCAGCTCCCTGGAATAACTTTTATTTGTAAAACAATGAATTCCCTGCTGGAATCCCAGTCCCAGCCCCCCAGATCAAGGTGCAGTTTAAGGCCTTACACCCTGACCAGGACAAGTTCCTGTCCTTAGACATGGAAAACAGGGGAAAACTCAGACTGGATTGGAGCCAGCATCCAGAATGGGGAGAGTGAGGCAGCGTGCTTGGCCCAGGCTGGGGCTGGTACAGGGGGTGTTCCCCATAGGATGACACCCGTTTGGAGCAGATGCTTCTCTTCCTTTGTCCAAAGTCCAATGGCAAAGGAGTGAAGAACCCACAAGTGGGGCCTGGAAGGAAAACGATTCTGTTAAAATTAGGCAAAGAATGCACTAAGAAAAAATGGACATCCTTTTTATGTATGAAAGTAAGTAGGGGAAAAATGTTGAAAAAGAGCTCTTTTATTTGGTGCCACCTCTCATTGTTTTATGGATAAAACCCTCTAGTGAGCAATCAGAACAGGAGTGGGAAAGCCAGGAGCCTTTGACTTCCACAGTGGACTTAATTGCCATGCTTAATTTCAACAATTTCTTCTCTCTCTCAGGACAGGAAAACCCACTTAACTTGTCCCATCTTTGCCAAAAGCTTTGGTGTTTGAGCAGCCAAACCCAATGGGCTCTGGCCCCACCAGCCTGTACTGGAGGGCCCCTGGTCCTGCCCATGGTGTGGGATGAATCCCCAATTGTCCCCAGAGGGGGCTGCCCTGGTCCCTGCAGTGCCCAGCACCTGAGACACAGAGAGAGCCCTGTCCAAAGGGGCTCCTTGTCAGGAATGTGGCAGCAGCCCCAGGAGCAGGCTGGAGGTGAGAACTGGGGCTGTGTTTGAGACTGACCAGGTCAGCTCAGTGTTTACCTGTGGGGGGAGTTTGGCCCCCCATGCTGAGTTGAAGTGGGATCAGGGTGACAGATGCTGCATTTTGGGCACCCTGAGAGTTTCTCTCCCCCTTGGAGATTTCCTGCAGGGATGGGGCAGGGCAGGGAGCAGAATTAACCCTGCACCTCCCGTGGGCACTGCTGGCCTTTGTCTCTCTGCTGTGCCATCAGCCTGTGGGAATTTGCTGCTGCCGCTGCCACCCCACCTGGGGGCTGCGTGCTCCTGGCAGCCCTTCCCAGCCCCACACCCGAGCTCCAGCGCTGCCTCCAGGCTGTGTTGGGAGAGTTTGCTGGGAATGTGCCTCATCCCTGGGAGTATCCTTTCCTTCCAGAGTGGCTGGATGGAGCTTCTGGGCTTGTCAGCTTCAGAGTTTGCTTGCAAAAGTCACTGCAGGGAAGAATGACAAGGAGGTTTGTCAGAGTGCTGCTGTCAGACCCCACCTGCCAGTCTGTGCTTTGGCTTGGAGGTTGTTGTGTATTGGCCCTGCAGGGAATGAATGTCCCCTTCCCACCTCAGCCCAGCAGATCCCAAGGGCTCTTCCTGGAGTACTTACTCTTTGCTTCCCTTTGGGATAACTTAATCTGCACCCTTCCAGGAGCAATTCCTTGGCTTCTCCTGGAGAAAACCCCCATGGCAGAGGCAGTCTGCAAAGGAGCCCCGAGCTGTACTTGGAGCAGAGAGTGCTGAGAGCTGCGTGTGCCTCTGCTGCCCCAGGCTGGCAATATCCCCATGGAACAGACTGGGCAAATGGCATTAGAGGGAGCACAATCCCTTCCTGGAAGAGGTTTTCTCCTGTGCAGATCAGGCATGGGGCAGGAAGGGAACTTTGGAGATCAGCTGAATTCCCCCAGAAAGCATCACTCACACCAGCATGGATGACATGACCTGTGCCCAGCGCTCACCATGCACCTGGCCAGAATCAAGAGCAAAGGTGGGTTTGGGGGTGAGCACTTGAAATAACTTTGAAAGAGAAGCAATCACCTTTTGCTGCTTCTTTCTTTCTTGCAGATGCTGCGATTGCCTCTGGGCACATGGGCTGAGCTCTCCCTGCAGGGAACTGTCAGGCCTTAACAGCTGTGAGGTTGTGTTCTTCTCAGTGGGGAACTGGAAATAATTATTAATTAATTGCAGAAATATTTTCTGAACCTTTCCCCTTTCCTGGTAGATCTTCTCTCTCTGCCTCTGAATTTACAGCTGTTCCCTGGTGTCATTGGCCCTGCCTGAATTCCTTGCAGCTCCTCACTGGGAAAACCTGGGATGACTTTGAGGGGACAGAGGAGACATTTTCAGCTGAAAACCTGGGGTGACTGAGAGGGGACACAAGAATTGTTTGTGTAGGAAAATGGGAGGGGATGTCAAGCAGAGCAAGGTGGCATTTTTGAGGGAAAAGCTGAGGTGATGTTTAGGGGAAAGAATGCACATTTTTGGGGCAGAAAAGAGTTAATATTGTACAGGAAGGAAAAACTGGGGGGTAAAACTTGATGTAATCTGTAGGGGACAGAATGAATATTTTGGAGCAAAAATGAGGTACTCAGTAGTAGACAAAGAAGGAAAATTTTGGAGGCCAAACTTGACAAAGTCTCAAGAGCAGAGAATGAACACTTGGAGGGAAAAAGGAGGTGATGAGTACTGAGCATGTGGGGAAAATTTGGGGGCTAAATCTGAGCTAATCTCTAGGGGAGAGCATGAACACACTGAGGTAACATGAGGGAATCAGTTGTGGGCAGATAGGGAAACTTGTGTAAAAATAATATTAAATAAGCTGTAGAAAGAACATTTTGAGGTAAAAATGAGGTAAGCAGTAGTAGACAGATGGAAAACTTTGGGGGTAAATCTTGATAGAAGCTACATGGTAGAAAGGAAATAAATATTGAAGGAAGAATGAGGGAATCAGTAGTGGACAGGTAGGGGAATTTTGGGGGGTCAAACTTGAAATGATCTAAAGGTTGAGAATGAATCTTTTTTGGTAAAAATGAGGTAATAAGTTGTGGACAGTTAAGGAAAATTTTGGGGGTTAAACTTGAGGTAATCTCTAGGGAGAGTGTGACCACTGACATGAACTGAGGCAATCACTGGGGCTAGGCAAGGAAATTTGGGGTGTAAAACTTAGGAAGATCTGTAGGGCAAAGAATGAACATATTGAGGAAGCAATGAGGTGATCAGTAGTCAAGATGAGGTAGAATGTGGGGGGCAAACCCTGAGGTAATTATGTAGGAACCATAAGTGGTTTTGAGAAAAAATCTGACCTAATTTGTAGGGGACAGAATGAACATTTTGGGGGTAAGACAGACATAACCTGCGTGGTTTGGGTTTTAAAATCTAGTCAGTGTACAGGGGACAAAATAGACATTTTGGTGATAAAATCCGAGTTCATCTGTAGAAGAAAGAACTCATGTTTTGAGGTAAAAAGGAGGTGATCAGAACTGGGCAGGTAGGGAAAACTGAGGGGGTAAAATGTGAGGTCATCTCTAGGAGAGAGCAGGAGCATCCTGAGGTAAACTGAGGGAATTGCTGTGGACAGGTGGGTAAATCTGGCAGGTAACACTTGAGGGAATCTCCATGGTAGAAAATGAGTATTTGGAGGTAAAAATAAAGTACTCAGTGCTGGAGATGTACAGAAAATGTTGGAGGTAAAATCTGAGGTGATCTGTAGCAGAGAGCATGCACTTGATGGGGTAAACTGAGGTAATCACTTATGGACAGGTAGGGAAGTTCAGAGGGGTAAAAATTGAAAGCATCTGTAGGGCAAAGAATGAAAAGATTGAGGTGGGAATGAGGAAAGAGGTAGTGGACAGGTGGGGAAAGTTTTGGGGGCAAATCTTGTGGTAATCTCCAGAGCAGAGAAAGAATGCTTCCTTGTAAAAAATGAGGAACTCAGAAGGAGGCAGAAGGGGACATTTTGGGGGTAAAATCTCAGGTCATCTCAAGGTGAGGGAAGGACTATTTGGAGGTCAACTCAGCACTCACTGTGTCTTCCTTCCTTGGCAGCAGCTGGCAGGGAAGGGAGAAGAGGCCTCAGGCTGGAGAGGGGCAGGAGAAAGGCACTGTGGGCAAAGGCACCTCCCTGGCATCCCCAGGGCACCTGTGGGGAACACAGTGGACACTTGGGGAGCAAAGGGAGGTGATGGCATTGTCCCTTTGGGGGATGCTGGCATTTAGATCATTCCATCCATTTGCCTGCTGACATTTCCCAGCCCAGGGGCTTTGGCTGCCAGGGCAGCACAAAGATTGTTCCCTGGGTGGTGGGCAGATTTGGGGGTTGGCTTTGCTAGTTCAGATGAATTCTACCCAAAGCCCTGAATTCCCTGCTGAATTGCCACTGGCATAGCCTCCCAGCGCCTCCTGGAGCATGGATATTCCCATGCAGAGCTGCCTATTTAACACCAGCTGTGGCAGGACCCAGCAGAGCTTCCAGGGAAGCTCAGCAGGGTCAGGGCAAGGACAGCTTCATGTTCCATAGAATTTGCTGTTTGTAACCCTCATCCCCCAGCCCCCCCCCCCCCCCCCAATGTCCCTGGGGGCACCTGACAGAGTTCCCTGGAATTCAGCTGCCTGCACCCCCCGAGCTGGGGCTCCAGGTGATATTTGAAAGCAGGAACAGGCGCTGGCTGGACACGCTCCCAGCCCCTGCTGAGGCAGCCCCTGTGCCCACGGGAGGACTTCTCTCCCTGCAGGAGTTGATTTCATTCCAGAGCCTCAGGAGTGGCCTCTGCAAGTTCTTTTCCCTCAGGAAAGGGATGCACATCCCTGCCTTCAGGGCACCTGCAGTGGGAGCCACCTGGGAAAGCTTTCCATCAGTTGTGCAGTTCCAGCTGGCTCCCCAAAAACTCCCAACTCAATCCAAAGAGATTTCTCTGACTCTGACCTTTCATTTGAAGGCATCTCTGAGGGCATTGCTTGGCATTTCATTGCTGTGGGGGAAGCTTGCCTTGGCTTTAACACTGCTGAGGGATGATGGCCTCAGGCTGGAAGGGAAGGCATTTTGGGTGGCTGGGACATAGCTGGCAGGTGTGTGGGAGGTCAGCACTGGGAATTGCTGTCTGAGCCCCTCTGCAAACAGCCCATTCTGACATTGCCCAGTGCCAGCTGTTCCTTGGGGCATTTTTGGGGTGTCAGTGGGGTCTGTCAGGACTGAAGCATCTCTGGGTGCCTGTTCAGAGCAGCCCCTGGCCGAGGGGCCGCGGGCAGCCCTTTATCCATGTCCATCCCAGCGCTGCCCGGGCAGCCCAGTGCCCGTTCCGGGGATGTGTGTTTGGCACACTGCGTGCCACGGGCAGGACACTGCAGGCACAGCTCCTCTCTGCAAATCCAAAGCACAAGAGCTGCTGCTTCCCTTCCTGGGCCTCCTGGCCTTCTCCTTCCCCCCATTCCCTGCCAGCTGGGACACACGGAAGGAGCACCAAGGAACACTCCTGGCAGTGAGCAGGAGTTGCTGAGAGCTCTGTGCAGCTCTGGGCCACAAAAGCTGGCCCGGCCTCAGCAGCCCCTGGGATTTTGGGCTGTGAACACTCACCTGTGGGAAAGGCCCCTCTGCAGGCAGGAGCAGCCCTGACCCTCTCCAGAAGAGCTTTGGCCGTGGACCAAGTGAACCCTCAGGACTTGCCTTGCTCATTTCTCCCTGGAAAGGGCCATGGAACAAGCACCTTTACAGCTGTTGGGTAAATCCTGGAAAGGGCAGGAAATCAGGGTTATGGGAAGAGTTCAGTGCTGTCACACAACTGCTCACCTGTGTTGTTGCATGATCAGGTGCTGGCCATGGAGCTCTGCCCTATGGCAATTACAGGGGCTGGTGTGGCAAGCAGCATTAGCATAAAAGAAGGAGTTGTATTTGCATAGGAATGATCTTGCTGGCACTTGGCATTCCTATCCCAGGCAGGACATTGCCAGGAGCTGAGATTGGCTTGGCTGGAGCAGGGTGCTGAGAGTGCCCAGGTGTGGGTTCAGTGGCCAGAGGAGGCATTCACATAAGGGTTCGACTTGGTGGTCCTTGTGTAGCCATTGCCACTCAGGATCTCCTGTGCTCTGGAAATAAAGAAGAAACATTTTTCCCTGGCCTTTTAAAGCCAGAGGTTTTTGCAGTGGAGCGTGCAAGCCGCAGAGAAAGCGGGGGGGAGGAAGGAGAGCATCAGGTGTTAAGCGGCAGTTGTGGGATGAGCGGCTCAAGCAGCAGCGAGCCCCGGCGAGGCCCCGGTCCCGCAGCGGGCGCAGTCAGAGCAGGAGCGGCAGCAGCGGCCTCGGCGCCAGCGGCCGGGCCGGGGGAGCGGCTCGTCCCGCTGCAGCCGCGCTGGTTGGGCGGGGCCGCGGCGGGCGGGAGGCCCCCGGGGGAGCGGCCCGGGGCAGGGGGAGGCGGGCGCTGCCGTGCGCAGCGGGAGCGGCGGCCT
This sequence comes from Coloeus monedula, assembly GCF_965178545.1. Taxonomy (NCBI): domain Eukaryota; kingdom Metazoa; phylum Chordata; class Aves; order Passeriformes; family Corvidae; genus Coloeus; species Coloeus monedula. Next base: position 458,358 of record NW_028120800.1, on the reverse strand, counting down.
CGGCAGTGCCGGGGCTGGGGGAGCTCCGCGTCCCCGCGGGGGCTGCGGGCGGGGCCGGGCCGGGAGCGCCGGCGCTCCGGTTGCGCCAGGGGGCGCCCCACAGGGCGGGCGGCGCTGAGGGAGCGGCGGCCTCGGGGGGTGCCGGGGCGGGCACGGGCGGTCCCCGCGGCCCGGCCGCTTCCAGGCGCGATCCAGCGCCTGCTGCGGGGAAGCGCCGCCCTCCCGGCGGGCCCGGCACCGGCACGGCCCCGGCTCCCCGCGGCCGCAGCGGGAGCGTAGCCGGAGGTCCGGCGGGAGCCCAGCCCCGCGCTGGCCGCAGCCGGAGCGGCAGCGCCGGGCTCGGCGCCAGCGCCAATCCCGGAGCGGCACTTGCCAGCCGCGGCGATCCCGATGCCTAATGCCATCCCCCATCCCACCTCAGTTCTCCGAGCCCGGCAGCCGCACCCCGCCCGCCGAGAGACAAGCGGCTCGGCCCGGGACCCCCAGCAGACACCGACAGGACCCAGCCCCGAATCCCAGGGCCCGGGTCCCGTTCCCACCTCAGCGCCTCGGGCTCGGCGCAGCGCCGGGAGCAGCCCCCGGTGCCGGGCTCCGCACAGCGCTCCGAACGACGGTCCCGCCACAGCCCGGGAGGAGCAGGATGAGCATCCACCGCACAAAGCGGAGCGGGCGCGGATCCGCCGGCATTTACGGGCGCGGGCGGGGCGGGGCGGGCCCGGCACAGGTGTGAAGGGCGGGGTCCGCACAGGTGCGCGGGGCCCCAGAGCGGCTGCGCGGGGCGGGGCCGAGGGGATTTAAGCCTCGGGAATCGGCGGCGCCGCCATTTGCTCCCTCGGCGCTCGGTGGGAACGGTTGTGGCCGGACCGGGCTCTAGATCTCTGTATTTCCATATTTCTATGTCTCTGTAGTTCTTTTCCTTTATATTTGTGTTAGTTTGTCTTCTTCTAACCCTTCTCCGTTCTCCCCCCTCTGCCTCCCCTCCCCCACCCCCTACACCCCCCCCCCACCCCCCCCCCCTCTCCCCCCTAGCCCTCCCCTCCCTCCCCCCCCGGCCCGGTCCCCCCCATCCCCCCTCCCTGTCCCCCTACACACCCCAACCCTGCCCTACCCCTCCACCCTCTCTCCCCTTCTCCACCGTTCCTTCGCCCCCATCCCGGGTCCCCCCTGCCCCCTCACCCTGCTCCCCTTCCCCTCCCAGTTCCCCCCACCTGCCCTCAATCCTCTCCCTCCGTCTCCCACCTTTCCTTCCCCCTCCACCTCCCCCTGTTCCTCTTCCCTCGTTTCCCCTCTGCACCTTGACCCCCCACTTGTGCTCCGTCCTCGTCTTCCCCCCGCCTCCTTTCCTGTCCCCCCATCCCACCTCTCCCTGCACACCCCGAACCCCCCACCTGCGCTCCTTCTTTGACCCCCTCTGCTCCCTTATTCCCATCCTCTGTCCCGTCTTTCCCCCGCAGCCGCGGGGCACGGGGCGCCGGAGAATAAAGCCCAGAGGGCCGGAGCCCGGCGCCCCTGCCCTCGCTGGAGCCCCACACGGGCCGGGCCCGCTCGGCGGGTCCCCCGTGCAGTACAAAAACAGCGCCGGGGCTCCGGCTTTCCACACATCACACTGGGGATCCCCTCCTCAGGAGGGGTTCCCGGGGGGGTGGTGGGTTTCAGGGAGGGTGGTGGGTTGGGGTGGGCCCCCTCCTCAGGAGGGGGTCCCGGGGGGGTGGGTGGGTTTCAGGGAGGGTGGTGGGTTGGGGTGGGCCCCCTCCGGAGGAGGGGGTCCCGGGAGGGGGTCAGGGTGGGCCCCCTCCGGAGGAGGGGGTCCGGGGGAGGGGGGTGGGGCGGAGGGGGGACTTTCCCCCCCTCCAGTCCCCGCCCCCTCTCCCGGACCCCCTCCTCCGGACGGGCCTCACCCCAGCCCCCTCCCCGGGACCCCCTCCACCGGACCGGGGCCTCGGGGAGGGGGGCGGGGGGGGAAGCAGAGGGGGGTCACATCACTCTGTGGCATGAACAGACATAGAGACCACAGGCCAAACCAACAGCCCCTCCCGCCCGGACCCCCCCACCCCACCCGCCCCCCCCTCCCTCCCCCCGGGGCCCCGGTCCGGAGGAGGGGGTCCCGGGAGGGGGCCGGGGTGAGCCCCGTCCGGAGGAGGGGGTCCGGGAGAGGGGGCGGGGACTGGAGGGGGGGAAAGTCCCCCCTCCGCCCCACCCCCCTCCCCCGGACCCCCTCCTCCGGAGGGGGCCCACCCTGACCCCCTCCCGGGACCCCCTCCTCCGGAGGGGGCCCATCCCACCCACCCCCCCGGGACCCCCTCCTAAGGAGGGGGCCCACCCCAACCCCAACCCACCCCCCTCCCCGAAACCCACCACCCCCCCGGGAACCCCTCCTAAGGAGGGGGCCCACCCCAACCCCAACCCACCCCCCTCCCCAAAACCCACCACCCCCCCCGGGAACCCCTCCTGAGGAGGGGATCCCCAGTGTGATGTGTGGAAAGCCGGAGCCCCGGCGCTGTTTTTGTACTGCACGGGGGACCCGCCGAGCGGGTCCCCCGTGCGAGGCTCCAGCGAGGGCAGGGGCGCCGGGCTCCGGCCCTCTGGGCTTTATTCTCCGGCGCCCCGAGCCCCGCGGCTGCGGGGGAAAGAGGGAACGGGGAGGGATGAGATGGGGTAGGGAGAGGAGTCGGGGTGGGTTGGGGAGAACGAGGGGGGAAGGGAAAGGTCGGGTGAGGGGAAGGGATGATGGTCAGAGGAGGAGGAAGAGAGGGGAGTCGGGTTGGGGAACGGGGTACGGAGAGGGGAGAAAGGAGGGGTGAGGGAGAAAGGAGGCGGGGGGGGTCGGGGATGCACAGGGGAGCAGGGAGAGAGGGTGGGGGGGCGCTGGGGAGAGGGCAGGCAGGGGGCTGGGAGAGACAGGGAGGGTGTGGGGGAGAGAGAAAGAAACTGGGGGGGGTAGGAAAGAGGTGATAAGCGGGGGAAGAAGGAGGAGGATAAGGGCAGGAGAAACAGGGGGAAGAAAGAGGGGGAAGAAAGAGGGGGAGCGGGGGCCTCTCCCGGGCCACGCCGGGGGAGCCCGGCCCGGCCGCAGCCTCCCCGAGCTCTGAGGGAGCAAATGGCGGCAGGGGCGATTTCGGGGGCTTAAATCACCTCGGCCCCGCCCTGCGCAGCCGCCCTGGGACCCCGCGCACCTGTGCGGACCCGGCCCCGCGCACCTGAGCCGGGCCCGGCCCCGCCCCTGAAGCCGCCCCCGGCCCCGCTCGGCCCCGCCCCAGAGCCCCGGCCCCGCCCGGCCCCGGGGCCCGCCCTGCCCGGCACGGGGGCGGCTCCATCGCTCGGGGCCCCGCCCCTCTCTCCCGGGCCGGGCCCGCCCCGCGCACCGGGGCCGCACCGGGGCCGCTCTCGGGACCCTCCCCTCCGCTGACAGACCCGGCCCCGCTCGCTCCCGCTCCTTGCCACGCTCGGCAGCCACCGAGGCCGCCGCCCTCTCGGCTCAGCCGCCACCGGGCGGCAGCAGCGCCGCCCAGCTCAGCCCGGGGGCAGGCACAGAGCACAGGGAAAAGCCGGCTCCGGGCGCTCTGCAGCTCCTGCAGCCCGAGCGTCTCGGCTCCTGCGGCCAGGCGCTTGCTGCTTTCCTTCCTACAGAAAAACGCCGGCTCCTTATTCTCAAAACCTGCGGATCTCTATTCCCAGCTTCTTATATTCCTGTATGCGACAGAGTAGAGAGAGAGGGCTGGCTCATTTCAAAATGAATTTACATCTACATCAGTAGCATTTGCCTATAGATGTAAAAATGAAGAACTGAACACGTTTTAGTATTCTGCACACATCCCTCCCTGGGAGGAATGGTAAAAAGTTAAAAACAAATGAAACTTTAAAAGTAGAAAGTTAGAAACAAAGTTACAACGGCAGAAATTTAGAAACAAACAAAGAGGTAAAATACAAGAAACAAACAAATTTCTAAAGGGAGAAAGTTGAAAACAAACAAAGTTAGAAACAAAAAAAAAATTAGAAACAAACAAAATTAGAAAGGTAGAAATTTAGAAACAAAGTCAGAAAGGCAAGTGTTGAGCCTTTGACAGGGTACCCCTCCTTCTCGGACCAGGGTGAAAGAGCAGAGGAGGCTGCTGTTCTGCTAAGTTCTTTATTTCACGGTCTCACAGCTGTCTTGAAGGCAGAGTTCGAATGGGGTTACATGATACAGCCAAGCAGCAGCAGCAGGCAAAAACAGCTTCTTCTATATGCTCCATACACTCTATTTTTTCTTACAGAAGTGTGGATTCTATTTGTTCATTGACCAGTAAGATTAACACACGATTCTAGTTTTCCTTAAACCCATCCCGGTCTAATTCTAACAGTCGTAAGCCTCACACAAGTGTCATCTGCCCTTGTTCCATAAGGAATCCCTCTACAGACAGGGAGTTGTCACCGGCCCCGTGCTCATGGGCTGCAGGGGACACCTGCACTGAGGAGGAAATGGAAATGGGAAAGAGGGAACTGCAACCTGATGGGACGCACCTCTGGCACCACATTTCCTCTTCTTCCTGCTGTCTCGGAAAACCCCAAGTAAATCCGGTCCCTCAGACCTTGCATCCCTGAACACCAGGAGAGCCGGTGTTTTACCCAGATCCCAGTGCCCTGCACGGCTGCGCTGACACGAGCACAGGCCGATCGCTCCGCCCAGCACCATCCCTCATTTTCTTCCCATTGCTCCCCAAGCGTCCCCAAACCACCCCAGCGTGTCTGTGCCGGGGCCAGGGCCTGCCCCGAGCCCGACCAGAGCCCTGCACCAGCTCCCACCCCCGGTGAGCTGGGAATGCACTGAGAGCTCGGCTCCCCGGGCTCCCCAGCACCCAAACCGGTCCTCAGACACACAGAAATGCCCAACCTGCCCCTCTGGGCACAGCCAAACACCACAATTCCATCATCCCCAAGCAACTCTGGCACTTGCCTCTTCACCTCTGCCCATTTCCAGTAGCCGGGGCTAGGACCGGGCTGTCAGTAATAGCATTCCCTAGGCAGTTCATCCCAGCACAGAGGAGAAGAGGAGCCTGTCCCTGACCCACACCATGGGCAGGACAAGGGGGGCCCTAGCTGGCTTTGCCTACTCCAGCACCAAAGCTCTTGGTCCCAAAGATGGGGCGAGTTCAGTGGTTTTTCCTGTCCTGAAAGAGAGCAGAAAAGGGAAGTTAATCCCACTGTGGAATCCAAGACTCCTGCATTTCCTATTTCTGCTCTGATTGCTCACCGTGGAGTTTTAGCCATGGAAAAAAAAGGAGAATGACACCATATCAAATAAAAAGTTGATTAATCCACGTAGGGGCTGTGGAGAGGATACAAAGGAGCTTTTCCATGATTTTGGGGCTTGAAGAGGGACTGAATTTCCCTCAAAGCTGGGAAGGGCCTGAGGATAATAAAGCAAAGGAGCAGCTTCATCTCTCCCTGGCAGAGAGCTCGGGGCTCCATTATGGATACAAATCAATCCCAGCAGGATTTCAAAGGGTTTCTTTAGGATGTCAGGTCCCTCTTTATCAGATCCCTGCTGGGATTCAGGGCCTGCCTGGTCACGGGGTGCTTTGATAAGGGCTGGATTTAAATCCCAGATCTGAGAACAGACATGAAAGGTCCCTGGGTTTCTAGGGGGTTGAAAAACTCAAGCTGGATTCGCTGCAGAGCTGAAAAATCAGGGTAAGAGAGAGCAAGGAGTGGCCAGCAGGCCCAGGCTCCTGATCACGCCCCTGGGATCCATGGGATCCATAGGATCCACGGCCTCTGGCACGCTGCTCCAGCACCCTGCAGGGTGACTGACAGCCGGGCAGGGGAAGGAGCCACCAGCAGCTCTGCCATGTGCACCATCATTCACCTTGCACGTGGCCTAAACAGCCACCAAGCACTGATGGACTGACTGAGCCGAAAATATCGGAGAGATCTCAGTTTGCACTCCAAATTCCCTGCAGCCTGTTCCCTTCCTGATCCATCCCTTCAAGCAGCAAGAGTGGAATTCCTTCCATCGTTGCTCTTTCCCTCCTGTTTTCCACTCAACAAGAAAAAGAGCAGCCACGTGAACAGGAGTAAAAGCCCCAAACCCACAAAAAAGCACATTCTCAGCATCACTAATCCCTGCCAAACTGCCAGGAACCTTCCAAAACTACATCCAAGCTTGGAAACAGGGATCCAGTTGTTTGTTTAAGCAGCTATTGATCCAGTCTCTTCCAGCTAATTAAACTATTCACTATTTAAACTCATTAAACTGCTCATCCTGCTCCTGGCAGCCAGAGGCAAAGAAGAAATCGTGTCTAGATTAAATGGTGTTGGTGAATGTGCCCATCCCAGTCCTTGGAGAGGTTGGAATTGCATCCCTGTTCCTCTGCTCTCTTTTCCTTCCTTTTTCCTGCAGTGATTCCCACCCGGATTCCTCAGCTCCAGCTCTCTGAGCAGCCTCAGGGGGAGCATTTCATCCCCTTGGAGCCAACTCCATTTGTTGCATCCTTCATGCCTCAACCACCCCTAAAAGCAGGCAAGTGCTGATGGGCAGTGCAGCTGCTTCCACTTGGGAATGTTTCCAGTGGAACAGGGAGGGAATTCTGAGAAGCTTCCACCCACTGCACGTTATTGCTGGATAAAAGGTGAGGCAGCAAAGGATCAACAAAGGGAGATTTCAGCAAGACAAAGTCCAGACAGAGAGGCTGCAAGTGTGGCTGGGGCTGCTAAACTGGGAAAACTGCAAGGTCAGGCTGTGGGAACATGGATTATACTGATGTCTGGAACTGGTGTTGGGAAGAGAGGGAGAAGGAGAAGGAGAAGGAGGAGAAGGAGGAGAAGGAGGAGAAGGAGGAGAAGGAGGAGAAGGAGGAGAAGGAGGAGAAGGAGGAGAAGGAGGAGAAGGAGGAGAAGGAGGAGAAGGAGGAGAAGGAGGAGAAGGAGGAGAAGGAGGAGAAGGAGGAGAAGGAGGAGAAGGAGAAGGAGGAGAAGGAGGAGAAGGAGGAGAAGGAGGAGAAGGAGGAGAAGGAGGAGAAGGAGGAGAAGGAGGAGAAGGAGGAGAAGGAGAAGGAGGAGAAGGAGGAGAAGGAGGAGAAGGAGGAGAAGGAGGAGAAGGAGGAGAAGGAGGAGAAGGAGGAGAAGGAGGAGAAGGAGGAGAAGGAGGAGAAGGAGAAGGAGGAGAAGGAGGAGAAGGAGGAGAAGGAGGAGAAGGAGGAGAAGGAGGAGAAGGAGGAGAAGGAGGAGAAGGAGGAGAAGGAGGAGAAGGAGGAGAAGGAGGAGAAGGAGGAGAAGGAGAAGGAGAAGGAGGAGAAGGAGGAGAAGGAGGAGAAGGAGGAGAAGGAGGAGAAGGAGGAGAAGGAGAAGGGCCCGAAGTAACTGCACAGGGAATTTCCTTACCATGAGCCAGGCTCATTCCCTGAGCTGACCAATATCTCCGAGCTCCCCTTCATGGCACAGCCCTGCCAGTAAAGAACAGAAGTTCCTGCTGCTCCCACTGGAATTCTGTAGCGTGCCTGGCATTCCATACGTTCTGCTGCCTGAGAGTTCCTGCAGCCGTCCTCGGGAAGAGCAGTTCACTGCCACAGGAGGAACAAGAGGAAAGCAGCTGCCACTCTCGGGTTCTGTGCCCTGTAAAAAGTAAAAGCAGATAAAGATCAAAGCTCCATAAAGCTGGAACCATCTCCAACCTCGGGACAGCACTTCTGTGGGAAAAGCGTAGATGGGCCATTAGGAAGGAGATCATCATGCAAATGGGCAAGGGGGGGGAATTAAATTCTGCTGCTTTCTGATTGAGGCCTGCTTCAATTTGCAGCCTTTATAATATCAGTTTAATGGGACTTTTTGTGCTTTAAAGAGGTTTTTATTAGCTGGGGGTTGTCCCTGCCTGGACTGAGGCACAGCACAATGAGTCTCCTGCCTCCTGAAGCCGTGTCGTTATCCCAGCATCTGAAATTAAAAACCAGCACTCTGGGAAACCTCTCTACTCTGAGGAGAAGTGTGAGGAGCGTTTGGGTCTGTGGAAAGCCTGGAACAGCTCTGAGAGACACCAAACATCCTGTGGATCCCAATAAACAGCAAAACATTCCAGCAGCTCCTTCCAACACCGCCCTTGTAGGGAACTCTGTCACCCCAGTGGGTATTTGTGGGAGTAAGGAAGAAATCCCACTAATGACCTCAGTGTGATCACCTCTGGTTCGTCTGGGGATAAATCTCCTTTATCCTTCTGGGAGAATAAAGGAATCCAATGCTGCCTTAATCCCCAGCTCCTCAGAGTCTGCATTTCCAGAATCCATCTCCTGGCCCAGCATGGGAAGGGTTGTCCAGCGCTGGAACAGCTGCCCAGGGCAGTGGTGGAGTCACCAACCCTGGAAGTGCTCATAAAATACATGGATATGGCACTTGAGTGTTCATAAAATACCTGGGGAAATACATGCGTAAATATAGGGATAAATTCATGGGTAAATACGTGGATAAAAATATGGATAAATGTATATGGATAAACATATATGGATAATCCATGGATAAATATAGGGATAAATATGTAGGGATAAATATGTATGGATAAATACAGACCTTGCTTCCCTGAAGACCAGGAGAGCCGGTGTTTTACCCAGATCCCAGTGCCCTGCACGGCTGCGCTGACACGAGCACAGGCCGATCGCTCCGCCCAGCACCATCCCTCATTCTCCTCCCACGGCTCCCCAAGCGTCCCCAAACCACCCCAGCGTGTCTGTGCCGGGGCCAGGGCCTGCCCCGAGCCCGACCAGAGCCCTGCACCAGCTCCCACCCCCGGGTGAGCTGGGAATGCACTGAGAGCTCGGCTCCCCGGGCTCCCCAGCACCCAAACCGGTCCTCAGACACACAGAAATGCCCAACCTGCCCCTCTGGGCACAGCCAAACACCACAATTCCATCATCCCCAAGCAACTCTGGCACTTGCCTCTTCACCTCTGCCCATTTCCAGTAGCCGGGGCTAGGACCGGGCTGTCAGAAATAGCATTCCCTAGGCAGTTCATCCCAGCGCAGAGGAGAAGAGGAGCCTGTCCCTGACCCACACCATGGGCAGGACAAGGGGGGCCCTAGCTGGCTTTGCCTACTCCAGCACCACAGCTCTTGGTCCCAAAGATGGGGCGAGTTCAGTGGTTTTTCCTGTCCTGAAAGAGAGCAGAAAAGGGAAGTTAATCCCACTGTGGAATCCAAGACTCCTGCATTTCCTATTTCTGCTCTGATTGCTCACCGTGGAGTTTTAGCTATGGAAAAAAAAAGGAGAATGACACCATATCAAATAAAAAGTGCCCTTTCCCAGCATTTTTATTCCAGGCATTAAAAGGATGCTCATTTCTCTTCTAGCATTGTTTCCCTCATTTTAGGAGAACCGTTTTCATCCCAGGCCCCACTCGTCAGTTGTTCGATCCTCTGGCACTGGATTTGGACAAAAGAAGGGACGCACCTGGACTGCAGGAAATCACTGAGAGAAACCCTTCCAAAACGTGACAGAGAAAAACAACAGGAGATGCAGGAAGACACATCCCTCATTTGCACGTCTGGAACGCTTTACTAAAGACTTCTCTGCATCTGGATGCTCTTTGCTCTTGGCTTTCTTCACAGGAATGCATTTGCTGCTAAACACGTCTCAGACCCTTACCTGATCGGGATAAGGTGGGATGGAGATGAAGACTCCCACAGGGAATAGCCAGGGAGATGCAGGGCCTGGGAACATCAAGGACGGAGAAGAGAAGGAACAGGGATTGTTTTTCTTGTTTAGAGCCAGCAGTGCTGTGAGCTTGGAGAACACACGTCACCGCAGGGATCCAGGGCAGGAGCGGGATAACTGCGGGATAAGGGGAATCTGCTCCCACTCCAGGGCTGTGCCAGTGAAGGAGGGGAATTTTTTAGTGCCTTCATTACACACAAAAACCAAACCCAGCACCACCGAGCTGGGCTTTCGTGAGCTGCAAAACAAAGCGGCCCCTGGCCTTTGGGGGAACACAACCTCACCGAGTCACGGAGCCAGGGCATGACACTTGGGAATGATCCTTGCTGCTGCCTGCAGGCAAATCGGATGAGGGAGCCACAGGAGCTGTGGGGTTTCCTGCTCTTCCTGCAACGCCATCGGGCCAGACCAGGAGACCTTTCCTGGAACAGATCTTCCCTGTAAAGGGAGCTACACCAAAGCTCAAGCCCTCATTTAGAGACCCTTGGAAAAGCAAAGGTGAGAGGGGATTACCTGGAGCCCCAGGGGACCGAGGCGAAGGCGATGAAGAAGCAGACAGCAAAGTGCTTCCACTGCTTCTCACTCCAGCAAAGGGAACATCCCTGGAATTTCATGGCCGGCGTCGCTCCCAAACCCCACAGGTGAACCCACACGTACTCCAGGACTGATCTCCTTCAAACTTCCAGCAGCACAGACTCACCGGGAGGAACTGCAATCCAAGGACACACAGCAGCAACCGTCTTCCCGCTTGCCCCTCTCTCCACATTTTCCCTTTCCAGCGGGATGCAGGTGCCACCCCCCAGAGGCAGGAAAACTGCCTTGCAATCCGCTACAAAACCTGCCTGGAAAGCCCAGGATGCCCGGAGCCAGCAGCCGTTTCTCCTGGAGCTCCTGCTGACAGGCATTTGAAGCCTGCTGTGCCTCACAGCTGCTTTTCTGCCAAGGGCATTCCCATCTTTTCTTTTTTAGCCCAAAGAAAGGTTTGCAAAGCTGAGTTTTGTGAGAAGCGCTTCATATTTGGATCATTCTTAACTTGGAGTTTCCCTTGGCACCAAAATCAGGGGCTCACCTTTTGCTTGGAGCTTGGCTGAAGTCCTCAGCAATGCCAGGGAATGTGGCCATTGGAGGCTTTGGGCAGATTTGGCTCATCTGCCTTTTTAGGCCTTGTTTCTTTCTCTCAGCCTTCCCACTGGATTGTGGCCTCCGAGGAATACGTAAAATCCCATTCCATTCCTATTCTTTCGGACAATTTTTTGCACCGTCCCTGTACAAAACGAGGCCCCCTGTTCGGATGCTTTTCCCCACCGTTCCCCGGCACTTTTATCTGCCGGTGCATTCCCTGCGTTGCTTGGGCTCTTCCCAGCTCTCTGAGCTCCTTCACAAGGCAGGAGATCGATTTGGCCCAGGAACTAAACCCTCCCGAGGAATTGTCTGATGCCATCTCCGCATTTGACACCTGATCCTTGTGCTCAAAGGATCCCTCTTTCTTCCCTTCAGCCAATTCCAAGGCTCGCTGCCCCCAGCTGCGATCAGGCCCCAGCCTGATCCCTGCAGTCTTCCCTGCCGGGATCCTGCTCAGGAATCCCTGGGCTACAAATGTAAGAATTCGTTCTTCCCACCCCTGCCCAGTTCCAAAGGATTTGGTGTCTGCCTTACCCGGCTGGAGCCTGCTTCCAACTCTGTTCTTGCTGCTTCTGCTGCTTTCCAGTTCCCAGGAATTCCACCGACGGAGCGACAGCGTTTTCCAGCTCCGCCAGGATTCCCTCTGCTGCGTTTGGGTGCTGGAAGGATATCAAAACCAGGCTCTCTGGGGCTTTACTATCAGGAAATTACATCCCCGGATTTGTTCATTTCCAAATATTATCTCTTCCCAACGAAGCACTGGGCATCCAAGGAATACAGAAAGTGATGGGCTGACCACTGCTTACTCCTCTGGAATGTCAGAGCTTGGAAAAAAAGGGCACTTGAGGCTTCTCCTGGTGCTGCCCGTGAGGTGTATTTTACTTGAGAGCCCCTTCCCGTGTCTTTCCCTGTATCCACCAAAAAATCCACCCCTTCATTCCCCAGCTGCTTGCTTCCTCCCTCTTTTCCTGTATCCAACGGAATTTTAACAGGTCAATAGTCCCCTCCGCAAGAGCACCTTTCATTCCAAACCTAAGAACAAACGAATCACTTCCCTTCCACCGTCCTTATTAGGATTCCACTGAGAGCAGTGGATGGAAAATGATCCTCTCCTGGTCCCTGCTGGATTCCCGGAGCAGGGATCCTTTCCCTCTTTCCCCCCACCACGGTGCCCTCCTCCCCCTCCCGCCCCACCCCACACCCTTTTCAGGCTTTGTTCCACAGCTTTTGCCTCCAGGCCTCAGATCCTTTCGTTCTCCACGAGCTCCCAGCAGCTCCACAGCCTTCCCGCTCCCATCCTGACCATTTCTCCGGGAATGGAGCTCCGCATTTCAATTGCCTTCTCTTTTCTCTGACAATTCCCACCAATCCAGAAGACCTAAAGCTGACACAAGGAACACTCGGTGCCCACAAATCCAAACCCAGACCCGGCCATCCCCAAACCAGCAACTCCCGGACAATTTGCGTTCATTCCAACCTAACACTGAGGACTCACCCAACCCTTCAAAATTCCCAAGAAATATCCTGTTGCCTTCACAGCTCCCAGGGGATTCTGCTTCGTGCTCACACGAAGGATTTGGGACTTCCCTGAAAAAACCCGTGCAGGGCACGCTGGAATCCCCGATCCCGTGAATCCGGGGAGCGTTAAAAGCTCGGTCCAGCCTGGGCCCCCGGAAATTTTTGCCAAGTATCCCCCAAGTCCTCGGGATAACAGAACTCTCTGGTACTGCATTTTTGGCGTTGTAAAGCCTGGAATTCCTTTATTCCTAGTGCTGGGCTCTGCATATGGCCGAGAAAATCCCGGCCTCCACACAGACCCAGATTCCAAACTTTTGGATACATTTCAGCAAGCCGAGAAATTCACCTTCCCTACTTCTTCTTAAGGGCATCCTTCTCTTCCCTTACCCGGCGCGCTCTCTCCCACTGGGGGTGGGTTTTCCCCTTCCCATGCTAATTAGTCCCTACTTCTAGGAGGTTTAGGTACCTTTCTTCCCTGGGACGGATTTCTTAACACAGCTACCGAGGCTTTGGGAGTCTCCTTTATCTTCTACTTTCTGGATCCATAAATGCCACAATCCAGACGCCCAACTTCAACAAGACATCCTTTCTACCTAAAAACACACACTCTCAACTCTTAGATCTTTTAAAGTTTTACCCCCGCAAAATTCCCCTATTTTTCCACCACTGAATTCCTCACTCCTGCTTCCAAGGATTTCTTGAATACCACGGGCCTTTTCTCAAGATTTACCCCCACGACCTTCCCTACGTGCCCACTGCTCATCACCTCATTTTTCCCTCAATGTGGTCGTTCTCCACCCCAGAGAGTTTGTCAAGTGTTGCCTCCAAAATGTTCCCCATCTCTCCACTACTCAGTTCCCCATTTTGCCTCCAAAATATTCAATCTGTCCCCTCCAGACTGCATCCACTTTTACCCCCAGCGTTTTACTTCCTCTACAATATTGATTCAACCTTTTCCACCCCAAAAATCTGCATTCTCTCCCTTAAACAGCACCTCAGCTTTTCCCTCAAAAATGCCCCAGAGGGAAACTCAGATTCAGCCCCCAAACTCCCATTTGCCTACACAAACAGTTCTTGTGGCCCCTCTCAATTCCCCCAGGCTTTCAGCTCAAGGAAGAACTGGAAGCCCATTCCCTCATCTCCACCCTTGTTTTGCTTTCCTGGAAAACCTTGCGATCCCACACTTTCTCCAAGAGATCTGCTGGGAGTACTGGAAGGTTTGCTCTCTCAGAGCGCCAGGGGGCTTTACAGCACTTGTTCCTCTGCATCTTTACCCTTTCATCAGCTTTCCCCTGGAACGGTGTTGTGGGAGAAGCTTGGAACTACCAGAAATGGATCGCGTTCACATTTTTTCCCCACCAGTTTTTATCTGGTTTCAGATTCCTGGAATTACCCTCAAATGTGCCCAGGAACACTGCTGTGAAAGGATCAATGAGAAGAACAGCCGGAAAGCAGAAAACCACCTCCAGCAGCAGCCACAATGATCCCATTTCTCTTCTTACCTGGTCCTGCCAGAGCTCCCAACAGCCATTCCCATTCCAAAACAAGAGCTATGGAAGACATTCCTGCTGTCCGTGAGGGTGAGGCGGCAGTTCTGGATGTTCTTCGCTGTGCAATCAGACAACAAACAGAGTGTAAATGATCCTGGTGGTCCCTTCCAAGCCAAACCAGCCCGTGATTCCATGCGTGGATCAGCACCTGTCCCAGCTCCATTCCAGAAACCTCCTCCCACTAACCCAGAACTTTCCTTTTTCTGCTCAACATCAGGGCTTTGCTGCCGAGTGCCCCGGGCAGGGGACGCCTCAGCCTTCCCTGGGACCGCAGCATTCCCTGGGCTGCCTCAGCATCCCCTGCGCTGCTGTTCCACGCCCATCCCGTGGTCCAGCGCCTGCGCGGGCTGCAGTGCCGGGCTCTCCCCACGGGGCGGCAGCACCGGGAGCGAGCAGCCCCGGCCGGTCCCGCTGTCTCGGGGCAGCTGCGCCTTTAACCCGCCCTGAGCCGGCGGGGCCGTGAACACAGCGGGCACAAACGCCACCGCTCCCCTTTATTTCACCCTCAGAGGCACAGGATCGCAGCATTTCCTGGGCTGCAAGGGACCCACAGGGAGCATCGAGTCCAAATCCTGGCCCTGCACCCCAAGAATCCCACCCTGTGCCCGAGAGCCTTGTTCAGACCCAAACGCTTCCCCCAAGATCCTGAAAACACAGCGGGGCTGGGAGAAGGATGACCACGGAGGATTTTTTTATACAGATCTCCTTGCACGATCGTTAAATAACATTATTAGACAGTCCATGAACGCATCCCTGTGCCGGGACAGCCACCCCTGTGCCGGAACACTCATCCCTGTGCCGGAATACCGATCCCCCGCGGCCCCCACCGTCCGCTCGGGGCTGTCCCCGTTCCCCGCTCACCTCCGAGCCCGGAGCACCCGCCCCGGTGCCCCCGGCCCGGCAGCGCTGCTCCCCGGGCTCCCCGCCATCGCCGCTCCTGGCGAAGAAGGGCGGAAGTCACCGATACCGCACCGATGTGGCTATTCGACCTTCTCAAGATGGCGGCCGGAAGGACCCCCCCCCCCCCCCCCCGCTCCGTCTATTCGACTGCCTGAATGCTCCCGCCTGCCCCAGGCGCCGCTGACCCCACAGTCGGTGTCCGCGTAGCGGGAAACGCCTCAGAAAATTGCGTGCAAGCGCTGGGCTGGCGTCGGCGTCGGCGTCGCGTTCAGGCAGCCGAATAGACGCAGCTTGGGGGGGGGGGCCTTCCCTGCCGCCATATTGAGAAGGTCAGAAAACAGTGCACACGACCGCCATCTTTAGTGTGGCAGTGACGACACTTCCGCCCTTCGCCGCCATCTTGGGTGCTGGCAGAAGCCACTTCCGGTCGAGCCGCCATCTTTAGTGTGGTACACTTAGGGCCCCCGCCGCCCCTCACAAGGGCTTCTGTCTAGTCGGCTGCCTGAATCCGGCCCGGACTCCGACGCCGGCCCCGCGCTTTCCGCGCGATTTTCCGCCGTGCTTCCCGGTGCGAGGACACGGCTGGCGGGGTCAGCCGCGCCGGAGGCGGGCGACGGCTCCGCGACCGGCGGCAGGCATCGGCAGGGACACCTCTCGCAGGGGGCCTACTGCGTCCGCCATCTTGAGTGTGGCGGAAGTGTAAACCACCCTCTGCAAGGTCCTGGCAGATAATAAAATAATAAAATAAAATAAAGACTGTCATATTCTAATAAAAACGTCACTTAACGCCGTCCCGAGAGCGCGGAACTGCGCCTTCCTTTCCGAGCCGCCTCCTTGAGAGCGACACGCGGGCGGCTCGATTCCGACCGTGCCCGCCCGGTGCCTCCCGCCCGGGTCGCGCTGCGACCGCGCCTCTGCTGCCCGGCAAAACCGGCCCCGCCGGGCCGCCCCCCGCGCTGTCATTCCCCGCGGTCGCCGCCCCGCACGGCGCCCGTTCCTTTCCATAGCTGTGGCCCCGCTCACGCACGGCCGTGTCCCTTGGCGCTGCGAACCGCCCTTCGCCCCTCCCCTCCGCTGACAGACCCGGCCCCGCTCGCTCCCGCTCCTTGCCACGCTCGGCAGCCACCGAGGCCGCCGCCCTCTCGGCTCAGCCGGCACCGGGCGGCAGCAGCGCCGCCCAGCTCAGCCCGGGGGCAGGCACAGAGCACAGGGAAAAGCCGGCTCCGGGCGCTCTGCAGCTCCTGCAGCCCGAGCGTCTCGGCTCCTGCGGCCAGGCGCTTGCTGCTTTCCTTCCTACAGAAAAACGCCGGCTCCTTATTCTCAAAACCTGCGGATCTCTATTCCCAGCTTCTTATATTGCTGTATGCAACAGAGTAGAGAGAGAGGGCTGGCTCATTTCAAAATGAATTTACATCTAAATCAGTAGCATTTGCCTATAGACGTAAAAGTGAAGAACTTAACAGGTTTTAGTATTCTGCACACAGCCCTCGCTGGGAGGAATGGTAAAAAGTTAAAAACAAATGAAATTTTAAAAGTAGAAAGTTAGAAACAAAGTTACAACGGCAGAAATTTAGAAACAAACAAAGAGGTAAAATACAAGAAACAAACAAATTTCTAAAGGGAGAAAGTTGAAAACAAACAAAGTTAGAAACAAACAAACAAAAAAAATAGAAACAAACAAAATTAGAAAGGTAGAAATTTAGAAACAAAGTCAGAAAGGCAAGTGTTGAGCCTTTGACAGGGTACCCCTCCTTCACGGACCAGGGTGAAAGAGCAGAGGAGGCTGCTGTTCTGCTAAGTTCTTTATTTCACGGTCTCACAGCTGTCTTGAAGGCAGAGTTCGAATGGGGTTACATGATAAAGCCAAGCAGCAGCAGCAGGCAAAAACAGCTTCTTCTATATGCTCCATACACTCTATTTTTTCTTATAGAAGTGTGGATTCCATTTGTTCATTGACCAGCAAGATTAACACACGATTCTAGTTTTCCTTAAACCCATCCCGGTCTAATTCTAACAGTCGTAAGCCTCACACAAGTGTCATCTGCCCTTGTTCCATAAGGAATCCCTCTACAGACAGGGAGTTGTCACCGGCCCCGTGCTCATGGGCTGCAGGGGACACCCGCACTGAGGAGGAAATGGAAATGGGAAAGAGGGAACTGCAACCTGATGGGACGCACCTCTGGCACCACATTTCCTCTTCTTCCTGCTGTCCTGGAAAACCCCAAGTAAATCCGGTCCCTCAGACCTTGCATCCCAGAACACCAGGAGAGCCGGTGTTTTACCCAGATCCCAGTGCCCTGCACGGCTGCGCTGACACGAGCACAGGCCGATCGCTCCGCCCAGCACCATCCCTCATTTTCTTCCCATTGCTCCCCAAGCGTCCCCAAACCACCCCAGCGTGTCTGTGCCGGGGCCAGGGCCTGCCCCGAGCCCGACCAGAGGCTGTCACCCAGCCCTGCACCAGCTCCCACCCCCGGTGAGCTGGGAATGCACTGAGAGCTCGGCTCCCCGGGCTCCCCAGCACCCAAACCGGTCCTCAGACACACAGAAATGCCCAACCTGCCCCTCTGGGCACAGCCAAACACCACAATTCCATCATCCCCAAGCAACTCTGGCACTTGCCTCTTCACCTCTGCCCATTTCCAGTAGCCGGGGCTAGGACCGGGCTGTCAGAAATAGCATTCCCTAGGCAGTTCATCCCAGCGCAGAGGAGAAGAGGAGCCTGTCCCTGACCCACACCATGGGCAGGACAAGGGGGGCCCTAGCTGGCTTTGCCTACTCCAGCACCAAAGCTCTTGGTCCCAAAGATGGGGCGAGTTCAGTGGTTTTTCCTGTCCTGAAAGAGAGCAGAAAAGGGAAGTTAATCCCACTGTGGAATCCAAGACTCCTGCATTTCCTATTTCTGCTCTGATTGCTCACCGTGGAGTTTTAGCCATGGAAAAAAAAGGAGAATGACACCATATCAAATAAAAAGTTGATTAATCCACGTAGGGGCTGTGGAGAGGATACAAAGGAGCTTTTCCATGATTTTGGGGCTTGAAGAGGGACTGAATTTCCCTCAAAGCTGGGAAGGGCCTGAGGATAATAAAGCAAAGGAGCAGCTTCATCTCTCCCTGGCAGAGAGCTCGGGGCTCCATTATGGATACAAATCAATCCCAGCAGGATTTCAAAGGGTTTCTTTAGGATGTCAGGTCCCTCTTTATCAGACCCCTGCTGGGATTCAGGGCCTGCCTGGTCACGGGGTGCTTTGATAAGGGCTGGATTTAAATCCCAGATCTGAGAACAGACATGAAAGGTCCCTGGGTTTCTAGGGGGTTGAAAAACTCAAGCTGGATTCGCTGCAGAGCTGAAAAATCAGGGTAAGAGAGAGCAAGGAGTGGCCAGCAGGCCCAGGCTCCTGATCACGCCCCTGGGATCCATGGGATCCATAGGATCCACGGCCTCTGGCACGCTGCTCCAGCACCCTGCAGGGTGACTGACAGCCGGGCAGGGGAAGGAGCCACCAGCAGCTCTGCCATGTGCACCATCATTCACCTTGCACGTGGCCTAAACAGCCACCAAGCACTGATGGACTGACTGAGCCGAAAATATCGGAGAGATCTCAGTTTGCACTCCAAATTCCCTGCAGCCTGTTCCCTTCCTGATCCATCCCTTCAAGCAGCAAGAGTGGAATTCCTTCCATCGTTGCTCTTTCCCTCCTGTTTTCCACTCAACAAGAAAAAGAGCAGCCACGTGAACAGGAGTAAAAGCCCCAAACCCACAAAAAAGCACATTCTCAGCATCACTAATCCCTGCCAAACTGCCAGGAACCTTCCAAAACTACATCCAAGCTTGGAAACAGGGATCCAGTTGTTTGTTTAAGCAGCTATTGATCCAGTCTCTTCCAGCTAATTAAACTATTCACTATTTAAACTCATTAAACTGCTCATCCTGCTCCTGGCAGCCAGAGGCAAAGAAGAAATCGTGTCTAGATTAAATGGTGTTGGTGAATGTGCCCATCCCAGTCCTTGGAGAGGTTGGAATTGCATCCCTGTTCCTCTGCTCTCTTTTCCTTCCTTTTTCCTGCAGT
Organism: Coloeus monedula; assembly: GCF_965178545.1. Lineage (NCBI taxonomy): Eukaryota > Metazoa > Chordata > Aves > Passeriformes > Corvidae > Coloeus > Coloeus monedula. The sequence goes on along the minus strand of NW_028120800.1, from coordinate 439,524 downwards.
GATTCCCACCCGGATTCCTCAGCTCCAGCTCTCTGAGCAGCCTCAGGGGGAGCATTTCATCCCCTTGGAGCCAACTCCATTTGTTGCATCCTTCATGCCTCAACCACCCCTAAAAGCAGGCAAGTGCTGATGGGCAGTGCAGCTGCTTCCACTTGGGAATGTTTCCAGTGGAACAGGGAGGGAATTCTGAGAAGCTTCCACCCACTGCACGTTATTGCTGGATAAAAGGTCAGGCAGCAAAGGATCAACAAAGGGAGATTTCAGCAAGACAAAGTCCAGACAGAGAGGCTGCAAGTGTGGCTGGGGCTGCTAAACTGGGAAAACTGCAAGGTCAGGCTGTGGGAACATGGATTATACTGAGGTCTGGAACTGGTGTTGGGAAGAGAAGGAGAAGGAGAAGGAGAAGGAGAAGGAGAAGGAGAAGGAGAAGGAGAAGGAGAAGGAGAAGGAGAAGGAGAAGGAGAAGGAGAAGGAGAAGGAGAAGGAGAAGGAGAAGGAGAAGGAGAAGGAGAAGGAGGAGGAGGAGGAGAAGGAGAAGGAGAAGGAGAAGGAGAAGGAGAAGGAGAAGGAGAAGGAGAAGGAGGAGAAGGAGGAGAAGGAGGAGAAGGAGGAGAAGGAGAAGGGCCCGAAGTAACTGCACAGTGAATTTCCTTACCATGAGCCAGGCTCATTCCCTGAGCTGACCAATATCTCCGAGCTCCCCTTCATGGCACAGCCCTGCCAGTAAAGAACAGAAGTTCCTGCTGCTCCCACTGGAATTCTGTAGCGTGCCTGGCATTCCATACGTTCTGCTGCCTGAGAGTTCCTGCAGCCGTCCTTGGGAAGAGCAGTTCACTGCCACAGGAGGAACAAGAGGAAAGCAGCTGCCACTCTCGGGTTCTGTGCCCTGTAAAAAGTAAAAGCAGATAAAGATCAAAGCTCCATAAAGCTGGAACCATCTCCAACCTCGGGACAGCACTTCTGTGGGAAAAGCGTAGATGGGCCATTAGGAAGGAGATCATCATGCAAATGGGCAAGGGGGGGGAATTAAATTCTGCTGCTTTCTGATTGAGGCCTGCTTCAATTTGCAGCCTTTATAATATCAGCTTAATGGGACTTTTTGTGCTTTAAAGAGGTTTTTATTAGCTGGGGGTTGTCCCTGCCTGGACTGAGGCACAGCACAATGAGTCTCCTGCCTCCTGAAGCCGTGTCGTTATCCCAGCATCTGAAATTAAAAACCAGCACTCTGGGAAACCTCTCTACTCTGAGGAGAAGTGTGAGGAGCGTTTGGGTCTGTGGAAAGCCTGGAACAGCTCTGAGAGACACCAAACATCCTGTGGATCCCAATAAACAGCAAAACATTCCAGCAGCTCCTTCCAACACCGCCCTTGTAGGGAACTCTGTCACCCCAGTGGGTATTTGTGGGAGTAAGGAAGAAATCCCACTAATGACCTCAGTGTGATCACCTCTGGTTCGTCTGGGGATAAATCTCCTTTATCCTTCTGGGAGAATAAAGGAATCCAATGCTGCCTTAATCCCCAGCTCCTCAGAGTCTGCATTTCCAGAATCCATCTCCTGGCCCAGCATGGGAAGGGTTGTCCAGCGCTGGAACAGCTGCCCAGGGCAGTGGTGGAGTCACCAACCCTGGAAGTGCTCATAAAATACATGGATATGGCACTTGAGTGTTCATAAAATACCTGGGTAAATACATGGGTAAATATAGGAATAAATACATGGGTAAATACATGGATAAACATATGGATAAATATAGGGATAAATATGTAGGGATAAATATGTATGGATAAATACATGGCACTTGAGGTCATGGGTTGGTGTGACCATGGTGGTGGTTGATGTTTGGACTTGATGATGCTAAAGGCCTTTGCCAGCCTCAACAACCCCAGGATTCCATGATTTTCTGCCTTTTTCTCCTGCTCTGGGGCTGAGAAACTCCTTGAGCGGAGCAGCAGTGGGAGCAGGGAGCCACAGGCTGCACATCAGAGCTCTGCAGGCACTTTTAATCCACCTCTCTTCATGTTCATGGAAGATGGCACAGGAAATCTCTCAGCCCGAAAGCATCTCCCCAGCTCTGCACACCCGGGACAAAGCCGAGGTGAATGATCCCCTCCAAGCTCCTTCCAGAGCCATTCCAGCGGCAACCAGAGGCAGCAGTTCCTAGAGAAACGGCTCCTATCCAATTCAGGAGCCTTCCCTTGGGGAGGAGACATCCATTTCCCCTTCTACCTGTCATTCTTCTTCATTCATGGACTCGATAAGGCAGGAAATCTGGCAGGCTTGAAGTAAAAAACGAGCTGTTCACAGCAAAGAGAGCCTCAGCGGGTAAAAAAAAAACAAACCCCAAACTGTTGGAATCAAGATGAAGTTAATAGGAGCAAAAATAAATAGAAACAGACCCTAAATGTAAATGAACATTACATCACCACTGGCATTTCAGCTCCTTTTCAAATACAGAAATAGCAGCAGATTTAACTTGCAGAAAGTTGCTGTGTTCACACAGCCAGAGCTGCTTCAGGGGCACAGCCCTGAACCTTCTGCTCCCCAAAACAACTCAAGACTCGAGAAAGGAGAAACAGGGATCAGGCAGAGGGGGAAAATCCCAACTTCCCGGTCAAAAGAGGTTAAGAGAAATACAATTCCATCCCTTAACTCTGTGGAGATGGGATCTGTTGGCGTTTGCCAGCTCCAGAGGAGTTCACTCCACCTCGGGCAGATCGGAGGTGAAAGCAAATAATGCAACTGCAGCCCCGGAGAAGGCTGGGCTCTTAATTGACAGAGATTCCAGAGAGAGGGAAATAACCTCCAGTACCATTTGGGCAGCAGGTTTCTCTCCCAGCTGCCACCTCAAATCCTCGAGATCCCCGTTGGCCACCCAAAATTCCAGGCACCATTTCCAGCCTGGAAACAAACTCAGAATGCTCTCAGAGTGAGACCTTAAAGCTGGAGCACCTCAGCCCCCACACCTGCTCAATCCCTGCTCTCCCAGGGGCTCAGCCTGGAGAAAAGGAGGCTCCAGAGAGACCTTTTCTCTCTCTGGAATTCCCTGACAGGAGGGGGCAGCTGGGGGGGGGGGGGGGGGGCGGGCTCTGCTCCCAGGGAACAGGGACAGAAGTTCTGAGTCATTTCAGGGAGTGAAGAGTTACAGGGCAGGAAACAAAGGCAGCTGAAGAAGATCTGAGACGATTTTCCCTTATTCTTACACACCTCAGACATTCAATTTTGTCCAAGTTTGTGTCTCGAATTTAAACCCAACTCCTTCCCTGTGGGAAGGAGGAGATGATCCCGGCCTGCCATGTGCCAGAGCGAGAGTGACAGAGGGAAGGATGTTACTTGGGGAAGGGTGGCACACTGACATTTCATCGTGGCTGATATGGCAGAGAGACTTCATTTTTTTTAACAGCAAAAGCTTCAATATTTCACAAAATCTGTGTTCCCTGTGATTATTTGTAAAGCATTGTGGATGGGCTTGGCACTTCCCTGACAGAAACACTGGCAGGGCTCTGCCTGGAGGGATCTATAATTGAAGATGGGAAGAGTGGATGGGAGGACAGGGATGCAGCAGAGGGAGATCAGAAAGAGAATTACGAATTCTTTCATTCTTTTCTGGATTTTTTGGGTTCTTTTAATGTGATCCATTTTAAATCCAGGCTTAAGATCTGATTCAACTTCAGATTTTTTTTGCTGCCCAAACTTTCTTCTGTCCCTGGCTGGAGCAGAAAACCAAAATTTCAAAATTCCTCATGAAATAAATAGGAGGGTGGTGTGGGAACAGCCTCACTTTCCCAGGTGGAAACACTTCCCTCCGGGTTTATCATTCTGGGAACAATTCTGGCCCAAAGAAGGGGAAGCACAGAGTGGCACTGCCAGGGTGTGACACGGCCAGGGCACAAGGAGGCCCTGGGTTCTCCTCCAGGTTTGTTTGTGGAAGGTTTGGGGTGGTTTGGGGTGGCTGAAGGGTTTCTGACAGCATTAATTGGGAGTCAATCCCCCTACGGATCCCCATTCCCAGTTCTCCCAGGAAGCTCCTGCAATGGTCTCTAAGGGGTTAATGGAATATCTGCTTTTCCCTGCACGGATGACGGGGCCCAAAGCACTTCCCTGGCCCTGCAGGAGCCCCAGCACTGAAAATCCCCGAGCAACACCTCGGAGCTGCCGCAGGCACCCAGACAGAAGGGGAAGGTGCCCGTTCCCTCAGCTCCCGGCTGCCAGATGGGGGAATATTTTGGGCTTTTGGGAAAAGCGTTGGGTTTCCACCTTTTCCCTGCGTGTGAGGAAGCGCCTGGCACCAGGGAATGCTCTGCTGAGCTGGGAGGCCCCGGCATTCCTGGAGAGAAATCTTTAGGATTAGGTGGGGGATTACACCACCTGCTCCCTTTCCCTGTGGCTGGGGGCACCAGGCTGAGGGCACAGCGGGCGGGATGTGCCGGAGACCCAAATCCCACTGGAACCACGGCGTTTTCCATCCCCTTGGGTCCAATTCCGGGCAGGAGCAGCACCTGGAGGACAAAGCTGCGCGGCAGCCGAATGCCGGGTGACAAAACCCCTGAAAAACAGGCTTGAGGAAGTGGCTGGGTGGAAGGGTGAGCTGAGGGAGGTGCTAATTAGAGCACTGGGGGAAGGTGGTAATTAGAGCACTGGGGGAAGGTGGTAATTAGCTCTGCTGCTCACCGTGGCTCAGCCTTCAGCTGTCACTCACCCACGCCTGGAGCCTGTGGAACACGTTTCTGTCCCATCTGCGAGGGAAACGCTTCCCCTTCCCTCTTCCTGCAAAAGCAGAGGAATCCTTGTCCCTGGATGACCAAGGCCGGGCCAGGGGTGGAGACGCCATCCCTGCAAGGCTTCAAAAACCGTGGATGTGGCGCTGGAGGACAGGGGTGGCTGGGGAGCGTGCTGGTGGGGCTGGGTTGAGGGTTGGACTTGGCGATCCCAAAGGTCTTTTCCAGACATTCTCCTGCAAATGGAATGTTTATATAATAAAGCACACAATTTGGAGCTCGTTAAACAGTTATATTTCAGTCAAAACTCTGCACATAATCTCTTCATGAGGGGTTTTGAATTCCACCTCCCCTCTGCAGCAGCGATCCCGTGATTCCAACACGGATCTCCAGTCCCCTTTGGCATTTTCTGATTTCCAGGCAACATCTCATGGCCTCAAAAGCCTTGGTAGACTTAATCAAAACTGGGCTGAGTCTAAAGTGGACTCGAGCACAACGTTCAGGTGCAATGGATGCTGCTGGAATGGGGGCTCTAATGCCAGGTGTCACATCCTCCCAAACTTCCAGCTCCCGGAACTAGAAAGGAGCTTTAATGGATGGAAAAGAAATCCCCAAACCACAACCCCGTGGGAATCAGGGATGCAGGACTCGGCTGTGCTGCCATCACTCCCTCAGGAATAGCCAGGTTTAGCTCATTCTGTCTGCCCAGAGAGGAGGATTTGCCCCTGGATGCCCTGGAATGTTCCAGGCCAGGCTGGACACTGGGGCTGGGAGCAGCCCGGGACAGTGGGAGGTGTCCCTGCCCGTGGCAGCGCTGGCACTGGATGAGCTTTAAGGTCCTTCCAAGCCCAAATGGTTCTGTGAGTCTTAGAGCCCTGAAATTCTCATGACAGAGGTGGAAGTGCAAGAGCTTAAGGTCCCTTCCCAAAGAAACCCCATTGCAGGACTCTGCAGCTTCTGGAGCCCTGGGTCCATGGAAATGCAGTTTCAGAGGAGCTCCGAGGAAATGGGTGTTTTGGGGAGAGCAGAGTGGCTGGAACAGAGGAACAAGAACGGTCTCCTCGAGCAAGCCCTTGTGTCTCAGGGAGCGGGATCGGCTCGCTCCTAACGCACCTGGTGACTCCCAGAGCGGGGGATGGAAATGCAGCCCAGGTCCGAAAGAAACCTCTGCGCATCATGCGCGGGCGCGCTGCCCCACTGCGCGCGGCCCCCGCGCGGGCGCGGTTGCTACTGCGCATGCGCGGGCGCGCTGGCTACTGCGCATGCGCGGGCGCGCGGGCTACTGCGCATGCGCGGGCGCGCGGGCTACTGCGCATGCGCGGGCGCGCGGGCTACTGCGCATGCGCGGGCGCGCTTGCTACTGCGCATGCGCGGGCGCGGTTGCTACTGCGCATGCGCGGGCGCGCTTGCTACTGCGCATGCGCGGGCGCGCGGGCTACTGCGCATGCGCGGGCGCGGTGGCTACTGCGCATGCGCGGGCGCGGTGGCTACTGCGCATGCGCGGGCGCGGTTGCTACTGCGCATGCGCGGGCGCGGTTGCTACTGCGCATGCGCGGGCGCGGTGGCTACTGCGCATGCGCGGGCGTGGTGGCTACTGCGCATGCGCGGGCGCGGTGGCTACTGCGCATGCGCGGGCGCGGTGGCTACTGCGCATGCGCGGGCGCGCTTGCTACTGCGCATGCGCGGGCGCGGTGGCTACTGCGCATGCGCGGGCGCGCGGGCTACTGCGCATGCGCGGGCGCGCGGGCTACTGCGCATGCGCGGGCGCGGTTGCTACTGCGCATGCGCGGGCGCGGTTGCTACTGCGCATGCGCGGGCGCGGTTGCTACTGCGCATGCGCGGGCGCGCGGGCTACTGCGCATGCGCGGGCGCGCGGGCTACTGCGCATGCGCGGGCGCGCGGGCTACTGCGCATGCGCGGGCGCGCGGGCTACTGCGCATGCGCGGGCGCGGTTGCTACTGCGCATGCGCGGGCGCGGTTGCTACTGCGCATGCGCGGGCGCGGTTGCTACTGCGCATGCGCGGGCGCGGTTGCTACTGCGCATGCGCGGGCGCGGTTGCTACTGCGCATGCGCGGGCGCGGTTGCTACTGCGCATGCGCGGGCGCGCGGGCTACTGCGCATGCGCGGGCGCGCGGGCTACTGCGCATGCGCGGGCGCGCGGGCTACTGCGCATGCGCGGGCGCGCGGGCTACTGCGCATGCGCGGGCGCGCTGCCTACTGCGCATGCGCGGGCGCGCTGCCTACTGCGCATGCGCGGGCGCGCTGCCTACTGCGCATGCGCGGGCGCGCTGCCCTTCTTATATTAAAACCAAAATTTTCACTCTGTCCCCTGTAGTTTTCCTCGTATGTACCTTCAAAACGTTCATTCTGTCCCTCACAGATTAGCTCAGGTCTTTTCCCTCAAATTGTCTCTGTCTGTCCCCTACCGATAAGAACCTCAATTTTCATCCCAAAATGTCACCTACTAATTGCCTCGATTTTACCTCAAAACGTTCATTTTCTCCCATACAAATTAACTCACATTTTACCCCCAAAACGTTCGTTTTATCCCCTACAGAACGTGCCCAGCATCCGAGCAACAGGACCGCGAATGCCTGGCGGCAGCAGCGCCACCGCTCCGCGATTTGCGCTCTGGCCACTGAAGCCCCACACGGCCGGGACAAGCATGAGGCGGCGGCACCCACGGAAATCGTGAGGTCGTGGCCTGCGGTACGGGATGTTACCCCCTGAGCGGCAGCACCGAGCGTAAAAAGCCGCTGCGCCCGCACGGCCTTCCCGCGGCGCTGCGCGTGGGTAGCTGCGGCCGCTCCCTGCACACGCGCAGCTTTCTTCAGCCGGCATCGTTGGGCCAATGCGCGCCTGCAGCTGCTCCCCGGGGTGGCTGCAGTGCCTCCTGTGCACCAGCAGGTGGAAGCAGCGAGCAGCACCACGCAGCTCTCCCGCTTCCCTGCGCGCACGTCGCTTTCTGTCGTTGCACCGGTGCGGTTTTCCGCGTTACTGCACGGGCACGGCTTCTCAATTTACTGCGCGTGTGCCGCTCTCCAAGTCGTTGCTCATTCCTTTGCTTTTTTGAGTTCTGCCGCTTATGTGCAGGTATTTTTGCTGGGGTTTTTTTAGGTTTGAGGAGTTTTATTACTGCTTTTTAACTGCACGTGCACGGCGCTGCTGAGTTCACATGCACGGGTGTGGTGTTCTTACTTGCGGTGTTAGCGAGAAGGAGAAGAGCCCAGCCCGTGCTTGGGTTCGGGAGGAGTGCAGCAATGCGCAAGACGAACGTTTGAAACAACGCAGGTCAGCGCGGTGCAAACGACCCGGCAGGTGAGGGTAGCGCACAGAGAAAGGCTACTACGCGCACAGTAGCAGAAGTCACAATTGTGACATGGAAAAACATGCTTTCCTTCTCGCCCCCGATACAGGAGTCCAGGATGGACGCTTGGAGCACGTCCATCAGAGCACCAAGGACCTCTGCAGGAGCCACAGCCCTAAAGACTCACGATGGCACTGAACACCTCTGTGCTCTGTTAACCAAAGACTGGGGCAGATCATGCCTGAAGAAAGAGTGGTCTGTTTTTTTCCAAGCTGCTACAGAAACAAACAAAGGTAGAAAGGTAAAAATGAACAAAGGAGGGAAGGTGAGAAAGGTCGTTTGAAAGTCAAAGTCAGAGAGAGAGAGAGAAAGAAAGTCAAAGTCAGAGAGAGAAAGTCAAAGTCGGAGAGAGAAAGTCAGAGAAAAGAAAGAAAGTCAGAGAGAAAGAAAGTCAGAGTCACAAAGAAAGAGAAAGAAAAATAGAGAGAAAAAGGAATAGAGAAACAGAATAGGGTTTGAGAGAAAAAGAAATCGAGTTTAAAAGAGAATTAGTGTTGAAGAGAAAAAGAGAAACTGAGAAATAGAGTGACAGAGACATCCAGAAACAGTTAAACAATGAGAAAAAGATAAAGAGTTAGAAAAAGTCAAGGGAGGAATAGACTGAAAAGTAAAGCAAAGCAGAGCAGCAAAGCAAGAAATACGGCAAAAAAATTACTAAACCACACCAAAGGAAGAGAGCAACCAAAAGGGGGGAGGGGGGGTATCTTTATTAGGGTTTATTCAACTTGATTGAACGAGGGTTTTTTATTTACACTTCAGCAAAGCAAGTGGAAATAACAACATACACAAGCACAAATACAATCCATATGCACACTGGTCAAAGTCCAATTGACATACAGAGCAATATGTGCAAGTGCAGCAGCAAACACCAACACAGAGCAACACAAGCCAACCCCCTATCAGTACAATGTAACAATTGTTCTATTTCTGGAAAATTCATTACATTTTATTGTTTCAGGAAACCCAAAACAACAGCAGCACAGGGAGAAGAAAACACTCATCCACCACACACCTCCTTCAGCTGACACACAAACCCACCCTCGCTCTTGTCTCGAGAGCACCCCATGGGAACGCGGTTCCCGGGAGCCCCAAAATCATCCCGCCTGACAAATCCCCGGCACGGTCGGCACCCAAACCCTGGCGATGAACGGCACCTCACAGACCGGCCGGGTCCCAGATAAACAAACCCAGCCGGGAGGGAAAACATCCCCAGACAGCGCAGCTGGGTTGTTTTTACCCTGAGTTTAAAAAGTAGCTGAAAAGCCTGAAAGGCAAAACTCACACACACAAGGTTAGGACCATTCCACACCCGCACTCTTCTCGCAGGCAGACAGACACAGGCACACACACACACAGTCACACACCCTTCAGCTTACACCCTGACTGCAGCCCTTACTCCAAACATCCCAGCCATGGAGATGCTCCGACACAGCTTCTGGATGCCGCTCCTCGACGTCGAACGGCGCGCGCTGGGAAAATCGGCAGCGTCGGTGACCGCGGAGATCCGGAGCCGCCTCGGGGACCTGCGAGACAACGGGAGGCGGTCAACGAGACGCCGAGGGCTGGGAGTTATTCCCACACCGGGCCCATAAGTCTTCTGCCCAAAAACCCATGAAAAAGAGATGAACCACTAAGTTTGATAACTCTTCTACTTAACCGTGACCCTACGTGCCGGGGCAGGGCAGCTCAAACCCAGAAAGCACACAGGGAAGTGTTTTACCATGTACAGCCCCGTGAAACAGAGTGGGCCGAGAGGCAAGAACTAAAACGCAGGGGAAAGCAGGGATTAGATACAATAAAATGTCGGTAGGGCCTTTTTTAAGCTGAACCTAAGTCGATCACTACATCAGGTTGAACTCTATGTTCACTTCCAAAGACATATGTCTTTTCAAATCCAGACAGCTGGTTTAGAACTTCTGTGTTGCTGTTTAGACATCAAGCTTTGGGGCTGAGGTTTTTTTATTCCCAGGTGCTTGCTGGCAGTAAAAATACACTTCACATCTGCAGTGTGTGCACGTGGCTTGGGCTGTGGATTCTGGGGCAAAAAAAATTCAGGAATCAGGGAAAGAAAGAGATGGAAAAGAGAAAGAGAAAGGGAGTGTGAAGGGAAAGGGAAAGGGAAAGAAAGGTGGAAGAGAGAAAGGGAAAGGAAAGGGAAGGGAAGGGAAAAATTAGACATAAAAATAATATTAAACCCAAAAATAAAAATAAATATGATGCCGCTCCCCATCCCGTTCCCCAGTTCCCCATCCCATCCCCCGCTCTCCATCCCGTTCCCCCACTCCCCCATCCCGTTCCCCCGCTCCCCCATCCCGTTCCCCGTCCCGTTCCCCCCCGTTCCCCATCCCGTTCCCCGTCCCGTTCCCCATCCCGCTCTCCCGCTCCTCGCTCACCGCCCGGGCCCGTCCGTGCCCGCCCGCCCCAACCGCTCCCGCCGATTCCAACTGGCCACGCGCAGCCCCGAGCCGCCTCCCCATTGGCCAGCCCTCGGCCCGCCCCGCCTTCCCATTGGCCGCTGGGCCCGTCAATCACGCGGGAAACCCCGCCGCCCGCAGGCGCTGTCCCACGGCGGCCGCTGGAATGCGGCCTGGGCACATCCCCAAGGGAAAAGGAGGCACAAAATGAGGAATTGGGAAGTAAAAGGGGAAGGCTGCGCAGCGCCCGCGGCGCCCCGACAACGAGGAGCGGCGCCCCGACAACGAGGAGCAGCCCCCACTCCTCTCCCCATCTTCGTTTTGCACCCCCGAGCCCTGCACGTTATCAGGGAGCAGCCCCAACCCTCTCCCATCATTAACTCGGAGATATTCCATGGTTTTTCCAAACTGCTGAATTTATTGTGCTGAAGAGCCGCTTCGTTCAGCACACACCGGTCCATAGAGCTGCATAGAAAAGTGCTGAGATACAATTCCAGGCTTCCCCAGCCCATCTCCAGGTGTCACCCCCAGCCCTCCCAGGGGCTCCCAGTTCCCAGGGCAGAGCAGAACCAGCACCCAGCCAGCAGCTCCTCGGTCCTGCGAGGTGTGTGGCACTTCCAGAAGTACACGATGCCTTGGAGCAAGGTGGCCAAACAATTCCACACCTAAACCCTTCAATCCCTGCACGTCAAGGCAGACTCACAAATGCCCAAGAATTCGCACCTGCCATGGAAAAGTTAAAAGATCAACGTCTGCCTGAACTGCATTTGCAGAGTCCAATTGCACCCATTTTGCTCTGCCTCACGCTCGCAAATTGCCCGGAACGTGCTGTGTACAACAGCCTGGAAACCATGAAAAACTCCTGACACTGGTATCCTGACGCCTCTTGCAGACACCCAGCTCAGGGAAAGCTTTGCAGCAAAGCACATCCCAAAGGAGCTGTTTTCCCCGAGGAAGCCCAGCAGCGGCAGCGCTGCCCCAGAGCACAAAGCAGCAGCTCTGCTGGGGAAGAGCATCCTTCAGTTCCTCTGCTGCTCACTTGACCAGAGAGCTGTTCCTAGGCCACATTCACTGCCCCACCCTGGATGAAATACCTGCACCCCCCCTTCCAAGTGCTCACTGCTCCCTGCTGTTCACGTGACCTTTTCTACATCAAACTACCAGGAACAGTACCCAGACAAATGGAGACCTTTCAAAAAAAAAAAAAAAAAAAAACCTGGGTTTGCATAAATAAGCACTGAACCTAAAAACTTTTATGTTTCCAGTATTCCAACCATGTCCAGATGGTGAGCAGGTGCTAAAAATAACAACAGAAAAGCACAAAAAGACACAAATCTTCCTTCTCGACCTTCAATATCCTCAATTCAGGAAAATCACCAAACTCAACAGCTCTATATAGAAGGGGAAAAAACCCCACGTGTACTTTGAGCTGGTGAGAAGAACAGGAACCTGCAGCAATTAAGGCTGCACAGTCCACAGCAGCGAGAGCTCAGCACACGTCCAGACAGGCAATTCCAGCACCTAAATTAAAAAAAGAAGAAAAAGTTGATTACTTTTTTTAAAAGTTACTCTAAGTTAGTAAAACCAAACCAGCCTTTGCTCTTGATTTTGGCTCACTGATGCACACACACACACACAAGAAGCCAATGGTCACACAGGGCCCCCTTGCAGAATTCCTGATCCAAACCCTCGCCTTTCCTGCCCAGCACTGAGGGAAATCTGACAGAGGATTCATAAAGAGCCCTCGCTGAGAGCAGTCATCGCCCCAGGCCTTCAGGCTTGGCAAGATCCTGAAGTGAACGGACCCAAATTCAATTCCTAAATCTGAATCTCTGACAAGTCCTGTTAGAAAAACAGCGGACAGTCCATCAGAACACAGAATTAAAAGGCTGCACAAGGAATAACAGAAGCTTTTCCAGGAATAGCACAAGTTCCTTCTCTCCCTCACCGGTCCGGGACCGTGAGACCGAACCTTGGGCCCCAGGAGACAGGAGAGCTGCTATCAACACCCGAACCTCCCAAGCGTTGTTATTGCTCAGAGAGCTGCGCCGGCACTGAGCTACTCCCATGCGCCTGCAGGGCTCTGGGGAGGGGCAAGACGACCTCCCACTCCTGCCTGGAGAAATTTCAACACCCTAAAAAGTCATTTCCCTTCTCTCTCTCTGAGCCACGGCCAAAGCAGCTGTGTAGAACGACCCGGGGGATTTATGGGAGGGCTGATTCTCTCAGGAAAGACCCCAGACCCTGAGGAAACAAAACCACCCCAAATTTCCAGCTGAAAACACGCTGCCTCCTGAACGGGAGCGCACAAAACTCTCTAGAGCCAGACAGGAGGTGACAGACCGGAAAAAGCCAAAAGATGTGCTCTGCTTGCATGCACTCTCTGACTGGTAATTCCACAGGAAATTCCCCACGGATCGTCAGCAGTCGCCTACAACTTGTCCTCTGCAATCATGACTGCCTTGGCTTTCTGTGGAAGCGTTTCAAACATCCAGGGAGGGTTCAGGGCCTCGGCTGGCTCGTTTATGGCTCTTCCTGACAGGCCCAGGCCAAACCCAAGCACCCCCCTCACTGCTCCAGCCCCAGGTTCAGGGAAATATTGATACGGCTTAGAAATACTCTCCTTCCCTGAAACTCAGTCCCTCCCTGCGCATCCCCGGAGAGGATTTACTCTGTCCTTTGTTCCCGACAGCACCTCTCCAGCACAAGTCCCACTTCACACAGACACTGACTAAGCAGACCTAAGGCAATGGTTCCAGCAGCAGCTGCAATCCCGAGCTCCCTGTCTCCTGCACAGCTCATCCAAGCACTCCCAGCAATCTCACCTCGGCCCAGACACCCTCTGTCCTCAGAGGGAAACACAACCCGATGGCACGCAGCTCTGGCACCACATTCCCTCTTCCCTTCTCCCTTTTTCCAGCACACCAGGCTGCTGGCAATGGCATTCCCATGGCAGTTCATCCCAGCACAGAGAAGAGGAGCCTGTGACTTACCCACACCATGGGCAGGACAAGGGGGGCCCTAGCTGACAGGGACGGGTTCTTCTAGCACAGAGGTTTCTGAGCCCAGAAAGGAGCCTTGCTTTGGCTTCCCTGACTTATTCAGCAGCCCTCTGGAAACACGTGGCAGGGAGGGAAGCTGCTTTTCCTGACACCATTCAGCTGCCAAAACCAGTAACCCCTCCACAGTGCTCCTGCAGCCTTGCCTGGCCCTGGGGCCATAGAGCAGGAGCCTTGTGGGCATGAACCTGCCCCTGATTCATCCCCTGAGCAAAACCCGCTAGTGAAAGGTGGTGAGAGCAACCAGGGCAGGGGTGGTAAGCAAATCTGGGACCCCTTAGGAGAGGCCTGTGCCACCAGAAATGTAGAATGGTGTCTTTCAGTTGAAGGGGACATACAGTGTTCATCTAACCCAGTTGCCTCACCAAACACGCTATCTGACATACAAAATAATAAGCAGAAACCTTATTTCTGATATTTCCTCACTTCTAAGTCTCAGAACTTGCAACTAAACCTACTCCATCTGAAAATCTGCGAATGTCATTTATTAGATTATTTGTAATCGTCCTCGCTGCTGAAGGGTTAACATGGTGTCCTTACATCCTGATGCTTATAAATAATTAAGGACACAGCAGAATTCTTCACTAAAATCTACTGTAGTCTTTTCCAGAACTGATTTCTAATCCTTTCCAAGACAGCTGCACAATTTATTATTAAAAAAAAAAGTGCTGAACCATATTTCACAACTTGCCAGCTGCCTGCCAGGGCAGAGGGGTGCATGGCTCTGGCAGGGAGGGCACAGCCTCAGCACCAGCCTGCCTGGAGAACCTAGCTCTGCTCAGTGCCTCAAGCAGCAGTGCCTCAGGAAGGACCCTTTCCCAGCCCATCCAAAAGGACATAGGCACTTACTGGTCTGGCCACAGGGAGGGGGTGAGTGCTGCAACGGGGAGGCTCCTGCACAAGTTTGGAGTGGGCAAAGAAGGCACAACTGAGAAGGAATGGCCACCTCAGCCCCTCTCCTTCATTACAGCTCTGCACCTTCCCCTACCTGTAGGTCATAGGGAGAGGTGACAATGGGCACTGAGAGAATTAGTTGGCTGAGCAAGCTGGTGGGCAGAAGGTCCAAGAAGCTGACTTGCAAAAAAACCCCAAAACCTAGAACAGTTCATCGTGATTAACCACATATCAGAAATGCCTTCCTCTCTAATGGTAAAGCCACTGACACACTTCTTCTTCTCTTGCTTTGTCATTTATCTCGTAAATCAACCCATCTGCTTTCAAACCAAACGTGCCAAGTAAATATGAAGATTATTAGGAAGCCTTTTTATTTCCCTAGAGCAAATTAAACAGCTGGAGGTTACATTTTTTTTAACATTGCCAAGCTGTTACCAGGCGTAACAAAAGGCAGTTGGCTGCACACACAGCCCCGCAATGTTTCACTGGGCTGATGCAGCAAAATCAAGGAACTTGTGCCTTGCACCCAGCTGCAAATGCCAGAGACGCACCGCTGATTTTATGGCAACTGTCACACCAGGAGAGCTGATCCTCCCAGACAGTGGAAGTACACAATTAGGTCACATTAAACATCGAGAAAATGCCACAGCAGTTCCACATGCCCACTACAAGGGAGTGACACTGGAAAACAGTTCCTAGCTGGCAAGAGCCATCCCAGCATCAGTGCATAATAAACTGCTAAAAGTTTACAGATGAAGTCTGAGGGTGCAGAAGCGTGAGCAATCACCCAAACAGAGGGATTCGTAACATTTTCCCACAAGGCAGAGAAGTAAGACAGGCAAGCACCAAAGCCTGGTTTATTCCCCCTGGGAAGCCACCGCTACCTCCTGTTCACAGAAACAGAGGGGCTGGGTACAGCATTCCTTCAGGAGGGTTTCCTTTAGGGCCAGAATAACAAGATGAAGCAGTGGTGCTCACAGCAGAAGCTTCAGACTTGTGTAGGCTTTTTTTCCATGTACAACACCAAGCTCCTAGCCTTACCACAGGAGCAAAAGTGTTTGCAGTGTCCTGACCATTGCACCCACACACTACAGAGTACGTCCTTGGCCAGAGGTGGACTAGCGAGAAAAGCACAGCCCACTCTGCTTACAGAAAGCCTTTTGCATCCTGTCAGCACCACCTACGTTCAGCTTAGTCCAGTCTTGCACACCTGAAATCAAAGGTAGTTATGAAAGGCAGCTGTTGTCACAGATAACAGACATTCTGTTGCACAATTATTTGGTGCTCGCCACAAATTGCACCGAAACAACTTCTATGCCATTGCCACAACAGTGGTAATTCTTTAAAACATGAATAAAAGGGCTCTGTACAGGAGGGCAATGCTGCATGGGGAGAGAACACACCACACCATGTAAACTTCAACACTGTGAGAAGTGTCAGTCTATGTCTTTTTACTCCCATATACTCCCATGTATCTTGAAACTACTTGTGGAGTCTACTGATTACAAAAGCATGCTTAATTTTGCCTGTGATCAAAGACACGGCCATGATGCAGCAGCAAGCAGTGCACCTCAGGGAAACGTCACACAGTTTTTGGGATGGTAAGTGGGCAGCACAGCTTTCTCAGCACATGAATTAACACCTCAATTCTTTAAAAGTTTCCATTTTACCAGTTTCTTCACCAGCACTAGTTGTCGTGATCAGCAGTCCTGTTGCAATATCTCCTCTGCATGCATCCTCACAGAGCATCCCCATGGTTCGCTCCCCAACACAAGAGCAAGGCTATTCTTTACACTTTTAGGTCAGCCCTTTAGCACAGGCCAAGAGCAGCAGCTCATCCCAAAAGCAGCTGTCAGAAAGGCACAGGCAGATACGCATGCAGGAAGTAACCTCCTGAGGTACTGCTGCTGCACTGCCCGTGACCAGGTCTGAGAGCAAAGCCACGCACCAGCACATGCTAAGAACCAAGCTGAGGGCTTAGAGGAAACAACCAACCTCCAGGATATTTTGAATTGTGAAACTTAATTTAAGCTACAGCCCAGAACAAAGAAGTTATGACACCCTCATAAACCAGATTTAGTCTGCTCTGTCATGGCACAAGATTACAATGTCACACTTTCACAGAATGGTTAAAGATTGGAAAGGGACCACTGGAGGTCACCTAGTTCCCAGACATGCAAGGGTCCCCCAAAGCAGCTTATTGAGGATTGTGTCCAGATACCTTCTGAATACCTCCAAAGAGGGAGACTCCACAACTTCTCTAGGCAATCTGTTCCAGTGCTTGGGCATCCACACAGTGAAGCTCTTGCTCATGTACATCAGTTTCTGCCCGCTGCCTTTTGTACTATCGTTGGGCAAAACCCAACCAGAGCCTGGCTCCATCCTCTTGGCACTCTCCCTTCAGATACTGATAGACTTTGATGAGGTTCCCTCTCTGTCGTCTCTTCTCGAGGCTGACCAGGGCCAGCACCCTCTGCCTTTCCTCACACATGAGATTCTCCTTAATCATCTTTGTCACTCTAAGCCGGACCCTCTCCAGAGGCTCCATGTCTCTCCTGTCCTGAGGAGCCCAGAACTGCACACAGCACTCCAGATGCGGCCTCAGCAGGGCCGAGCGAAGGCGCGGGGTCCGTCCCTCCCGGGGAGGCTCCGGCGGCCTGTGTGAGGGCCGGGCAGGAGCGGGGCGCGCCGGCCGCTCCCTCTCGCGGCCGCGGGGCTGCGCTGGGCTCGCAGCGCTGCGGCTGCCGGGCCCTCGCTCCCGGCAGGGCCCGGCCTGGGCCCCACCGCCCGTGCGGGAGCACCGGCCGCCGGACCCGCCTCCCGGGACACAGCCCCGCTCCCGCCCGACCCCGGCCCCGCTTACAGCGCCTCGAGCCCTAAGTGACAGCTGGGCTTCGCAGGACCGAGCGCCATGGAAAAAGGGAATCCAGCCGAAATCCGCACGCCTCACACTCCCAAGCTGTAGGGTGGGCTCTGATGAGAGCAAGAGCTCATCAAGACAGGCCCAGCCTAACCTGGGGGAGACCTGCGACAGAGGAGCTTGAATGTCCCATACCTGGGAAAGCAACAAAAAGCCTTAACCCAAAATTATTTAAGTAGTTCATATTCAGCATAAGTTTTCCTCCCTAATTCCCCATGCCCTCCCCACGACCCCAGCCAGCCTGGGTTTTGTAGAGTAATTTTAGGGCTCCGTGTTTCTGACCAGATCTCATCTACCGTGACATGTGACAGAGCCCAGTGAGTGGAAGGCTCCAGCCCACAGATCCCCAAGAAAATCTAAGATTTCCTTGCTGCTCATGCAGTTTTCTCAGACTCTTTGTCAAAAGTTATTGGTGGCTATTTTTTAAATGAAAGGAGTAGAGAGAAAATAGCTTTGAGGCATATTGGGCTAGCATATTGTTCAGACTCTGTACAGGAACAATAAAGCTTTTAGGATCCTTTGATTGACATATATAATGAAGGTAGCTGTCAAACCTTTGTGCAGCAATTTTATTTTGTATTGACAAGCTATTTCACTGGCCAGGGTTTTGCATAAAAGGAATAATTCACATTGTTGTGGTGCTGCTATTTACAGAGCCTAGAGGACAGTGGCATCACTACAATATAAAGATTAATATTCAAATTTCTTTTGAAATACATAACTCTGTATGCAACCTATCCTACGTGCGCATCTTCATACAGGGAGAAAGGCATTGTTCTGCAGAGAGAAGGGGGCCTGGAGCTGCTGGGGGTTGTTGTTCATTCACTGATTCATCATGTAGCTTTTGAAAAGCCACTTAGTCACTCTGCAGTTGAATGTTTCTCTCTGGAGAGCAGAGAACAAAGCCTCAACACAAACTGCCATCACTGTTACCAGTCAGTGGCAGAGCTCACAGAGCCAGCATGGGGTCAAGGGGCTGCTCTGAGCAGCCCTTGTGTGCACAAAGCCCAGGACAGCTGTGCTCCTCCCAAAGAAGCTTCTTTCTCCTGCCAAAGCAGTGGCAGGGTCAGCTTGGGCTACCTGAGACAGCAGTTGCTGCTTGCCCACTACCTTTCTTTGATTATGAACAATAACTTGCCAAGAAATCACTAGCCTCAGAGAAAACAGGCAGAAAGCAAACGAGAGGGCAAAGCAAAACATAAAGGAGAGGGGGGGAAAAAAAAATACACATAAGCAAGGATGACTCTCACACTGTATTTGCTATGCAGTCAAGCCCACAAGTGGGTTGTGTATCTGAAGGTGGAAATACAAAAACGTGTCCTGTTCCCTGGGGAAAGGTAAGCAACTTCTCAAATGATCTTTAGAGGCTATTATCAGTCTCGCACTAGCACTGACATACCCTGTGCCCAAAGCCACAGCATGCACACACTGTATCCATAAAAAGAGATATTCATAGCTCTGCAGCTCATAGAAGTGCTGTGCCCGTGCTCTGGTACCAGTATCATTTAAAACAAAACAAAACAAAAAAAAGTTTGAGTTGCAAGTGAGGGCATGGAAGAACTTGCACGGCAAGAATTTGGAAAGAGCATGGTAATCCAGCTTGGTCAATGGGCACACAATTTTTTAAGAGTGTACCACGTTTGTTTGTTCAGTCATTCCTATATTCATTTTCAAGTCCAGAGACAGCAGCTTCATGTCTAGCCCCAAAATAACAGCACTGTCTGAGACAAAACCAGCTTGGTCAGGGGTACCAGAGCTTTTCCCAGCCCGTTTATGTAATAAAGCATTATATACAACTGTTGGAAAACATACCAGTTTAAAAATCTTTTATCTATGACTTTAGCCAGGTTTGCTCATCTTTGCCCCAGGGGAAGGGAACTGAAGCTTCTTTCCAGGGCATTGTTTCTCTAGGTGAGGCCTGATGGGCTTAGCATTTCAACAGACTGGGAGTAGCCCCAACAAGATAAAGCCATCGATGGAACATCAACAGAACCAACAGAACCTCAGTGGCCATCTAGGAACATCTACCCCAGACTCTGCCTCCGGCAAAGACTGATAAGAAATTCAAGCAATGAAGATCTAATTAACATCAGAAGCGAAGAAATCCGGATCTAATAGGAGAGCAGATACTAGGAACTACACAACTTGAGACCAATGAACACTGACCCAATTAGTTTCTGTGAGTTTTGACTGCAAAAAAGATCTGAAAATTCTAGTAAAGATCATGTGTCATGGAATGATTCTCCGCACACCCGGGCTATGTGCGGATGAGATGATTTCTGTGGTACATCCTGGCCAGAGAAGAAAGTAGTGCCTTGACTCTCTAACATTAAAAATGTTGTTGGAGGGCTTTTTGTTTTTCCTGCAGTTTCAGTGACACAACCAGGAAGCAGAACAGGAGCTATATGTCCCTGTTACTTGGGTCCTAAAATACAGAGAAAGAAGACAGGGCAGAAAGCAAAGAAGAAAAACAGCTTTGTCCTCATTCACATGATAGCCCTGTAAGGCTTTAACCCAAAAGATGTAACTGTATAGTGAAACATCTATGGGGGACTCTCTTGCCTGGCACAGAGGGGTTCTGCAGATAGACTTCCAGGGTGGGGAAAGAGTACCAAGTCGGCAACACAAATTACTTCAGGCCAAACTCCAATACATAACTAGAGATTCCATAGATACATCCAGCCTTAAGCCCAGGAGCAATACAGGTGGAGAGAACGGAGCCTGGGTGATTAAAACTACCTATTTAAGCAGTTCAAGGTAGCTGGAAGCAGCACTGGTGCCTCTGGGTTTCTCTGTTCATTATTTAAGGTGAACATAAAAACACAGAGTGCAGGAGCCCAAGGATGTTCCTCACTGGCTTCAAGCTGGCAGTTTGCTAAAAGCAGCGCTCCTTGGTTTCCTTGGTTTGCCGACCAGCAGTGCCACCTCCCCTCCCTGCTGCCACGGTGCTCAGCCTTCCCCAGGGTTAACAAAAGGGCACGTTACTCTGCTTCGCCAGATTTCAGCTCTGAGAATTTCATTCTGAACAGTTCAGCATCTGCTTTAGCCAAAACAGTTCCGCTATTTCCAGGAATATTATTAAAGGAAAAATATACTGCTTGGCACACGCTACCTAAATTCAGGCAACCTTTTATATGAGGATCTCTAGCTTCGGAAGGGAAATTTTGAAATCTGGCAGAGAGGTGACCTTTGTGGTAGAAATGTGTCTATCCCTATCAAAACCTACCTACCTTTGGCCAGATTACAGAGCAGGGAAATACTGCAGTTAAGGGCACGGTAACGAGTTCTGAGAACTGCAGTTACTTGCTGTTTCTGCTGTGGGCAAGAGGTCCCTGATCTCCTGCAGAGCTGCAGCTTGTGCTCACC
This sequence comes from Coloeus monedula, assembly GCF_965178545.1. Taxonomy (NCBI): domain Eukaryota; kingdom Metazoa; phylum Chordata; class Aves; order Passeriformes; family Corvidae; genus Coloeus; species Coloeus monedula. Next base: position 418,791 of record NW_028120800.1, on the reverse strand, counting down.
CACTGCCTTGGCCAGTTACGGCTGCACAGGTCCTCCATGGCTGGATGACGAAATTACAGAGCCAAGGGTGAGTGGAGAGACCAGCATTCCATCTGACATCTACATACATTCCCGTAACTTTCGGATACGGGACAGCCCCATCTGCCACACAGCCCAGGGTCAACGTCAGCATCACGAGTGCTGCGCAGGCACGAGGGCACTGCAGGAAACAAACTGCGACCAAAAAACCCAGGGCCATTACAATACATCGATGCACAGCTGGAAGAATTAATGTCAAGCAGACAACGGCATTGCAGATGTCCCCTAATAACGAAGGCTTGAATCTGCTGTCTCAGTAAAACTCTCTAAACGAGGTTTGTGTGCAGCTTATGGGGAGTTTATGAAAGAAATATAAATATAGGCCATCATTCTGCAAAGCTTCACAAACCCAAACCCTTGCATTCAGGTGCCATCTCTCGGACTTTGCTGCAAAATCAAGGCCATTCACGTTAAAAGCACAGACAAGAACATCTGCTCAAACTGATGTGTTTTAACTGTATTAGTTAATTATCCAGACAACTCTTCTTATGTCATGGAAATGCAGTTTGAACACTGGCAGATAAATGCTCTTGCATTAAAAAGGGAGAAATCAGTATTTGCTGTTGGATGTAAGCAGCCATTAGAAGAAACAGTCCCACCTTTCACCCAAGCATACCTTCTCCCCATCTTCAGCACATTATGCAGTCCTTCTGTGTATCCGTGTGTGGGATCTCAGGACTCATATCCATATACCGAGAACTGGCATGTCATCATCATCCTGGAGAATGATTTCAGTTCATTAAGTGCTGCTAGGAAAAAGATATAATTCCTCTCACCAAAAGCCTCAACAGGCTACAAAGGAAGAGTACAAGGAAAAGTTAACTTCTTTCTTCATTATATGTATGCCCTTTCCTCATGCATAAAGCAGGAGCAACACAGAACTTCTATACATATAAAGAAGTTCTATAGATAGATAGATTATATACTTCAGTACATATATGTACGTAGATAGATATAGATCTATGTATTATTATGTACATACTTCAGGTCTGGTTAAAGCACAGCGGCGAGCAGAGGGGGTCTGTGGCGCTTTCATTCCGTGAGAGAAGAAAACCGTACCTCCTGCAGAAGGCAAACTGTCCGTGCAGACTGCAGAAGGCACTCAACAAACAATTTTGGTTTGTCACTCAAGTGCTTGGTTAATGATTCACCCTGAACAACCAGGCAAGGAAGAAGCGAGCTTGTTCTCCTTCAGTGCACTGGCTGCATTAAGAAGAAAGAGCTCAATGTGGAGCCAGTGCAAGAGAGAAACTTCCCACCTGCACTGCTGCAGGAAACTCTTCCCAGGAGTATGAACTGGGATTATGTATCACAACAGCAGGTATGGCTGGAACTATGGAACCAACCCAGCCACACACGGACCTTGTGATATATTTTTCATTAGCAGAACCCAGATCCTTTACGCAGTAGTTGCCTCCCAAATGTGGAAACTGCAAGATAAAAAGCACATTTGGGTGACTTCTTGATGGGTGACTGCAGAGCCACAGGCTCATCTCAGATCTCCCACAGACCCAGCCTTGGAGTGCCTGCAAATTCCTTTTTTCCTCTTATGCTTCTGAATGGTTAAAGGCAGCGTGGCGAGCCATTTTACAGGGGATTTCAAGAAAATGACACGCTTGATGTTTACATGTTTTTGCCCATGAGACAACTTTGATATGCCTTGTGAAACACATGCTTTCACAGAAATCTGAGGAGGAAAACGACATCACCAAGAACAGTAAAATCTTGTTCTGTTTGGAACAGACAATTTTAACAAGACTGTTTTAACGGGAATAGCATTTGGTAGATATTTTTAAATGTTGGCAGCAGGTTTTGCTAGACAAAATTTTATGATATCATTCCTTGGATAGATTGCTAATCTGCAAAAACCCATCATTTGAGACCCATTCTAACATTACAGAAGTCCCTTGATTTCCATGTACACAAGGTCAGGCCATTTATGAGTGTAAAGTGTCCCCAGTACTTAATTTTTCCAGGTGACACCCGGTGCCACTTGGCTGTTTGAAAGACAATTTGAGCCAGTACACTTCCACAAAGGACTGCACAGAATGGCCATGTTCTTCTTCCCTTCTAAGAGTTGCATAAGCAGATATAAATGTTTCTGTGTTCAATAACTAAAATTAAGATTCCCTTTGCTTGTAGCCTCCTTCGAGAATGTCACTATTCTGTTTGAGAAACCACATCCTGCTCTGCATCCTATGTGGATTCATTCTGTCAATCCAGGGAGATCAAGTTCAGCAGCCTCCCAGGACTGCTGATAATCTCCTGAAAGTCCACAGTAAACATTTCTTTACACACTGGATCAGATCTGATGAACTATACAACTTCACACCAGCCAGGAAAGTGTGTGGGACTGACTTTTTAACCAATGCAGATGTGGGGGTACACTTACAGGCCAACTATAATTTTCCCTAGAGAATGCTGAGCATATATTTTTTCCACTCAGAGCTATTGTTCCATGTTTTCCCAGGACTTCAGAGTGTGTCCAGCAGTGACTGGAACCCCCATGCAGTAAACCCACTCAGGCTTACCAGGAAGCTTCTGTGGGAGCCTCAATTTTTGGTGCAGCTCAGAAGCTGCACGTGCCCAAAGCATCCCGACGGGAACACGAAGCTTCCCTCGTGCATTTCATTTCTTTATCCGAAATATTCTTCCCACTCAGCCACAACCTAGAAAGGAAAAAAAAGGAAAAGAAGGAAGATAATTAATTTTGACATAAGGAGTCTTGACTATCGCGACACACTGCCAGGTGAAAAAACATCCCTGCCCCTCTAACAAATCCCCCTGATACTGTCTCCATCAAGTATCAATTATTTAAACGCTGTATTAAGGAGAGTAAAGACACAATGTTTGGAATTCTCAACAACGGCTCAGCTTGGCTACTCCAAGCACTTTCCCACCCGGGGAGCTGAGCAGTCCCAGATTTAAACACCACATTTAATACAAATCTGACAGCAATTTGATTTGATTTGGCTGCCAGCATCGGAGCTGCTTCCACACAGACACACGAGGCTGCTCCGAGCTGCCATTTCATCGGCGCCTGGGGACAGGAACAGCACCCGCACCGGCCACCTGGCTCAGCCCGGGCTCCATCCAGCACCCACCGAGAGCCGCTGCGAGCTGAAATCCTCCCGGCCCCTCCTGCCGGGGAAAGCCTGCCTCCGGCTCCGGCTGCCCCCAGCTCCCACCTCCCGGGGAAAGCCTGCCTCCGGCTCCGGCTGCCCCCAGCTCCCACCTCCCGGGGAAAGCCTGCCTCCGGCTCCGGCTGCCCCCAGCTCTCACCTCCCGGGGAAAGCCTGCCTCCGGCTCCGGCTGCCCCCAGCTCCCACCTCCCGGCAAACAGCAGCTCCATCCTTGGTGGCTGCTCCCGGCTGCGGGCAGCCGCCGCCCTTCGGGCAAGCCGATGGCTCGGGCAGCTCCGGTGCCCGCTCTTCCTCGATGCTTTTGCGTTTTCCTGCAGCTCCCCGGGCCGGCGGGAGCGGGGGGCGGCGGGGGCGCGGGGGGGGGGGAACGAGAGCCCGGCACGGCACCGCGGGGCGCGGGGACCTCTCGTGGGAGAGGCGCGGCGCGCGCGGCACGGAGGTGTCCCCGCCGATGCCTGCTGGCCGGCGCCCACGCGCCTCCCGCCCGCCCCCGACGCCGCTGACCCCACAGCCCGCAGCAGCCCCAGGTGTGAGCGGCCAGGATGAGGAGGGGGCGGCTCCTGCCAGAGGCCGCTCTCCGAGGGTTCCCCGGGCACAGCTGTGCAGGGAGCTGCTGGTCCAGAGGGGCAATGGGGGCATCCCCAGTGTCCCTCCAGGGACAATGGTCGGAGCATCCGGCAGGAGCTGGGGAGCAGCCGGAGGCACCTGGGCACAGAGCACTGCTCCCAGAAAATGCCCAGGGAAAACCCCTCGTGCCAAGGGGCAGCACCTGAGCAGGCAGGGCAGCATGTGGGGTCCCAGGGAAACATTCCACTTTCCCCTTTCATCTTGGCAGCCCTTCCCCAGTGCCCCCCACAAAAAAAGGGGGGTTATGAGGAGAAAAGGGATTTAAACGGAGGGAAAAAAACTTCCTTTTCCATAATTGTCTGTGTTTAAATTGAGGGGGAATCCCCTTCCTCTGCAATTTTAAGGGCATCAGTTGAAGGAAACCCTGCCTTTTCCATGCTCTTAGGGGTATCACTTGACAGGGAATCCCCATTTTCCATTATTCTCCAGTTTAAATAGAAGGGGAAAACCTTGACAATGCTATTTTATTGATTGGAATTGAGCATAACTCCCCCATTTTCATCATCCCAAGGTTTAAATTGAGGGGAAAGCCCGGTTGTCCCTCCTTTATAAGGGTGTGAATTGAGGGAGAAATCCCCCTTTTTCCATCACTGGAGAGACCTGAAGTAAGGAAAACCCCTCTTTTTCCAGTATTTTAGGGGATTCAGAGGAGAGAACCCATTTATTGCTATGGCATCTATTTAAGTAGAGATAAACACTCCCTAGTCTCTCATTTTAAGGGGTTCAATTGAAGGAAGCTCCCCCTTTTTCAGCATTTTAAGAATTTAAATCTGTACTTCAGGGCACTTCTAGCTGGGTACTGGCACCTAATCTCTCACAAGGGAGCGAGCCCAGCACTCACAAAACCTTCCTGCTGCCAGAGAGCCCATTATTTTTTCAGTTTTATTTATAATGAATACATCCCTAATTAGAGACCCCAACAGGAGTTACACCATGTATATTATTACTATTCTTCTCCACCCTCCATAGTCCTGTGACTCAATAGCCACCAATGAACAATTACAGAACTTAACAAGGAATCATGCAACTCATGTGTCTACGCTGCCAAAACAAGAAGCTTTTTTACCCCTTCAGTGGATACAGCTGTAGTAAAACAGAAGGCATCTACAGAGCCCTTTAGTCACCTGGAATTTAAGGCAGAGCAGCCAAACAGCTGCAGCTCCTCCCAGTGCTTTTATCCCTTCTGGTAAAATTGCCTCCTCCCTTTTCCCGGGCATTGTGGGAACGAGAGGCGGGCCCGGCCAGGGGTATATTAACCCCAGCCCTGGGTAAAAAAAGGCTCATTCTTTCCGTGGGGTTAGTTGGGTTGAGGGTGTCTTCTTATTTCCATGAAGGGGGGGGGTCGTTCAGGTTTTCTCAGTTTTCTTTCAGCAGGTGCTTTTGGCATCTAAAGCAATAGAGGCTTTGAAGACACTGTGAAGAAGATAGCATTGAGTGCATAGTTCATGATTTTTGCATCGAGTGTTCAAGGTTGTTAAGGTGCCTGGTGCTTTTTGTATTTTTTTTTTCCTTTGCCTTGTTTTTCTTAGAAGCACTGCAATTTCCTGAAATTCCAGATTGTGTCAGTATTACACTCCAAATTTTTCAGCAGGTTCATTGTACTGCAAGAGGGAGCTACCCTGGGTCAGAGATGACATTGGAGATGGAGGCTTCTGATAGGTAAGTTAAAGACTGCAAGTATGAGCGGGAGCAGGGTCCCAGTTAGTAGCTGACTTGTTGGGATTTGGCTTGTATGCCACTACACTGGTGCATTGATTTTGGTTTTCTTTGTCATAGCTGACTAAGAGGCCAACCTGGTGATCCCAGTGCCTTTGGAGATGGCTGAGGTGGACTCCTTTGCATCCAGTGTGGATTCTCATCACCGGTCATCTGAAAGCTAAGTTGGGGGCTGGGGCCCGGAGAAGGGATGATAGCAGGATAGTGGGTTGGAAATTGCTGGGAGAGATTTAAAAAGTAGTGTAGGGGAAAGGGATGCTCTCCAAGGGCCTTCTTAGGTAAGCTAAAGGGAGTAGCCCTACTTTTGACTGCAACTGTAGGGTGTGCAGCGCAGAGCAGTTCCAGTGTGTGTTGTCTTGTCCGGTGTGTGTTCTGTGTCTTTGGCTTCCCTTGGATCAGATCTCTCTGCCTTTTACCCTTAAGGGGCTCATCATAAGCATTGGCCATCATCTCTAGCTTCTTGATCTTTCGTACTTCTCGGTAGGATGCCAATATCACTTGTTCTTTTACCAGTGGGCTTGGCCACATCTTGGAATCACATCTTGAAAGCATTGAGTCGCATCTCTTTGGAGGCCTTGTTCCCAGCTGTACTGCCATCCATCCTTTCCAGCCTTGAGCTGTAATGTCCTGGGGCTTGTAAGATTGTCAGGATATGGGAGCATTCTAAATGTGGCCTTGTCTCTCACAGCCATCTTGATCATTGTGACTGACAGTTCTTAGAACAGGTCACTGTTCCAGTCTTTTCTTCTGCTCCTTAGAGCCTCTTTCATCCACCATTGCCATACCATCAGTTATCTTTTTTGGCGTCGTCCCTGTCCTTGCTATCGTTCTTCTTGCCGAGAGCTTTTTTTATCATCCTCATGTCCCACTGCTTGTAGTATAATGTGTTGTTTGAGTTTGTGTCTAGCCTGGAATTGCTCTGCTCTGTAGAGTAGTCTTGGGGGGGGGGGGGGTTAGGTGGAGAAGAAAGGAGACTTTACAGGGAGCCTTTTGCTTTGCTCAGCCACCTGAGCCACGCCTCGGATGGAGTGACTGTGGCCAGTCTGTGTGGTGTTCAGTGGAGATGTGGGAGTGGTGCAGTGGTATCTTGCAGTTTCATAGTAGTTTGTCCTAAGGCCGACTACTGTGGGATCCTAGGCAGTTTGCTTTGAGGAATGAGAACTTGGGAAAGGCTAAGCTTTCCCTGTCTGTCTGGGTAACTTTGACAAATAATTCTTTTGCAGAGGGAGAGCATGTAAACCTGATATGAATGGAGGAGACCAGAGGAGCACAGCAGCGAGGTGGGTCAGTGCCTGAAGTCCAAGCTACGGCCTGACTTTGGGCTCTATGTTTACCTCACTGTTGGGATTTTCATTTTGAAGATGCAAAGCACTTGGCACAGCAGGGTATTGGCACCGGGGGGACCATGAGCTGGATGAGTATTGATTCCAGCACAGAACTGGATGCTACTGGAGTTGTTGTATTAGTGATGAAACTATAAGTAGCCTTTGATTTTTTTTTTTGCGTTTTACAGGTGGTCTGCAGCATTGAAATCACTACTCCAACGTGACAGACACCCTTGCAGAAAGAGGTCACAGCCGAGCACTTTCAGGTGGAACCTATCTCGGCAATGCAACACTTTTGGACACTACATGGGCATGTGCCTTTCCATTTTGTTTTGCCCCTTCTCCCCTGGGAAGGTTGGTCATCATTCAGCTTTTCAGGGGTGGTGTTTCATTTTGGTTATGTTTCAGGGCTGTTCTTTGTCTTTATTTTTAGGAAGTAAACCTGGATATCAGCAGTCAAGGTCAAGTGAGTGAGGTAAGCAGTGACCAGTGGACGCAACCAGTTATTGCTCGGGTGCCAAATTCTGGGGCAGCTCAAAGCATGCGTTGTCTGAGCATCCATTTGTGTGTTTTAGGTGGCCCACTTGTATTATGCCTACAGGGGCTGAACCCCCTCATGGACCAGCTGATGGAGCCAGTTTATCACCCTTGAGCTGCCTGTCCCTGTGAGCCTTCCAGAAGTATTACAGGGCTCTGCGATGAAGCCTGTACCTTTTCTGTTTGAAGGTGCCATCTGGGCAGCCTTTGGCAATGGCTGAGGAGTTGTGGAGAGTCGGGGAGGGAGGGAGGAGCGAGGGTCTCCTCAAGTTTCAGTAATGCCACATCACCTTGTCTCCCCTTAACCCAGGGATACCCTGTGACGTCGGCCTCGGAGTGCGGCCCCAGCGTGTGAGCCGAGGACCGGGGCGTTCTCAGGAGCCGGTGAGTAGTGGAATTGTTGGGTTTTGGCTGATGTGCTGCTGAGTTCAGGCACTGATGTTTGGTTTTCTTTATTGTAGTAGACTGAGAGAGAACAGCCCTCTGAGGGCAGGAACTTCCCAGATGATGAGGTGGCCTTGTTTTGCACCTGATGAGGATTTGCATCCCTGGATATCTGAGAGCTAAGTCGAGGGCTACACCTCAGGGAGGGGGATGAGAGTGGGGTGCTGGGTCAGGACTTGGTGGGAGGGATCTTTGAATTAGCTTTGGAGATGGGGATGTCCACGAGAGGGACCCTTAGGCCACGTAAAGGCAAAGTCTCGCTGTTGATCACAATGCTGAGGTGTGCAGGGCAGAGCAGTCCCGGTGCGTGTTGTGTCACTTGTCTATTGTGTGTTCTGTGTCTCTATTGTGGGCATCTTGTGTCACATGTCTTTTGCCTTACCCCTTTGAGGGGCTTATCAGAAATGCTGGGCATCATCCTCAGCAGCTCCTTTGCGTTCCTTGGCCCGACGCTGGTACCCTTGAACCTTTGACTTGCAAGCTCGGACATGCATGGGAATCGCATCTCTCTTTAGCACTATTGAGTCAGACACCTTTTACAGTCTTGTTCTGAGCTGTATTGACAGCTGTGCACCGCAACGATCCCTTATAACAGATTAGGACTTGGGAGAATGTGAGGATAGGTAGAGGATTCCAACTGTACGATTCTCGGGCATCCATCTTTGCAGTGCTTGCCTAAGTCCTTCTGTTAAGGTCTTTTTCTGCCAGAGTTCTTTGAGCCTCATCGGCCTCATCTAGGTCATGTCATTGGTAATTCTTCTTGCTGAGACTTTCCTCTCTTCGTTGCATCCCCTTGTTTGTCATCTCCTGTGTCACAGGTGTCTGTGTGTTTGGCCTGGGGCTGCTTTGCCCTGCTACACAGTCTGGGTGTAGGTGTAATAGGATAAGTCCTAGGGACTTGACATTTGTAATGTAGGGATTAGTTGGACTCAAGATGGTATTTCTAGATTAACACAAGATGTCTGGAGCTGCTAAGTTATGATGCAGTACTTTGACTTTTGTCATCACTTTCTTTCAGATGCAGATGGATTGAATCTGTGGCAGAGTGCCCCATACCAGGTGAGGTGGTTCCCACAGGAAGGTCAGTCACCGTTTGTCTTTGCAGGGCAAGTGTAAATGGTGACTATGTTACAGCTTTGTTCTTCATCTTTATTTGTAGGAAGTAATGCTGAAGATCAGTGGTTGAGGTCGATGGAGCGAGGTGAGCGGTGACTGGTGGCCAGAATGAGTTGTTACTGCTTGGGTATCAGTTTCTGGTGCAGCTCTAAGCATCTGTTTTTGTTTGTGCGTTTTAGGTGGTCCCGGCCCTGGGATGCTGGAGGCCAGGTGGGTGCAAGCTTAAGCTGTAGGTGTGGTGTACTTGAGTTGGAGCGGGGAGGCTGTGGTTTCAGTGTCTCAGCATGTTTTTTTGCTTTGCTTCTCTGCAGGTGCTGCTGCTGCCCTGGGCATGCCAAGGGACAGAGGCGAGCAGGTGAGTTGGCATTTAGGTGGGGCGACTGATAGGTGAGAGGTACGTGGCAGCATGCGAAGCGTGTCCCTTTTCACTTTGCGGGTATCGTCCGGGCCACCTCCGGAGTTGGATGGAGATTTGAGGTGAGCCTGGGCCAGTGGTGCAGAGGGAGCCCAGCCCGTGCATTTATTCTTCTGGAGGGCAATAGTCACAGTTTCTGTTTTGTTGTCTTAGGTACTACAAGTAGGTGCAGAGCCTAAGTTTGGAAACAGCCGGTGAGCGATGAGCCTCAGCAGTTATGAGGGAGAGAGGCATTGTGCAAGGGGTCACTTCTGGGACGTGTCATCACAGTCTGAATTTTGTCATTATTCTCCATCTTTTGCAGCCGCCCAAGTGGGCTGTGGGCCATGTATTGACATCCACGGTGCTGAAGCATTCTTTTCTGTTGAGGATGGATTTCGTCTGCTGGTCTTCGAAGAGCTAAGTGTGGGGACTTTTGGTTGGGAGAAGGCAAAAACCTTTGGAATCACAGGAGGCAATTTGAAGTTAGCTGAGAGGAGAGGGCTGTAGTGGGCCAGGCCCCTTGGAGGTGAAGGGAGAGAGGGTTTCTCTTCAGCATCACTTGAGCCTTTGCCGGGCCGGGCAGTTCCAACCCATCTCCATGTTCTCGTGAGCTTTGCATCATTGGATTTTGAGTCTCGATGTCATTGTCCATCTTTTCACCCGAGGAGCCTGCCTTCAGGTCTGGCACGATTGCCACGGTCTAAATTGTGCCTACTCTTCAGTGTAGCCATGCTTTTGAGCACTTTTGAGCATAGCAAGCACGTGGACATCTTGCATCTTGGCCATTTGTGGGTCGGTCATGTTTTGTGATGTCACTTCAGCCTTTGGCAGCAGAATCCTTCTCTAGGGATCCCTTTGTATCAGCTGGCAGTCGTTGCCTCCTTCTCTAGGCCTACTGCACTTCTTGAGCATCCTCTTACCAGCTTTGGCACTAACTTCTCATAAGGAGTTTACCTTTCACTGTCACGTACTACTGCCGTAGAGCCTTCTTTCCTTCGGCGTCATGGGCCTCTGGCTTATCTTGCACTAGCAATCTTGGGTCCATCAGGTAAAACTGCTGGGCAGTTTCAGTTTGTGTCTATGTTATGTGGTCTGTGTCCGTTGTCTTCAGTGTCATAGGGCTTTGTGATGTCTCAGTGCTTTACAGGCATCGTTATGGGCCATATTGGCAGCAGGAGCACTTGCATACTTTCCTGGATCGGGCTTATTCTGGCATCTTTCTGGTTTTGCTTTTTGAGACCAGAAGAAGTACACAAGGTGTTCCTATCCATCTTCCTTCTCAGTTTTGGTAGTATCTTTTTTTTCATGTGCCGTTCCCTTGGACTTCTGTATGAAGTGTACTAGACCCTCCTCACTGCAGTAGTTTTGTAGCTTCTGTTGCCTCAAAGCATCCTGGTCTCAAAAATTTATCTTCTGAAGCGTTATCTCAAGTCTTCATGTCATCTTTGCTTATATTTGATGCACTGTGTGTCCATGTGCCACTTATGCTTGGAGCTGCCCTGCCCTGGCACATTCAGTCCTGGCTAGTTTGAACAGTTTTAGAACTCTCCTCTCCTGTCTATGGGCTTTTGGGTAGAAAGTTTATGGGGCTGGTGTGGGGATAACTCCTAGCTGTCAGCTACTTGCAGACTGCCTCATGCTGTCTTGCAGGTCCCTAAGGCAAATTTTGATCCCTATGGTCACTGATGCTACCAATTTTCCCAGGATCTACTGTTCCACATCAAGGAGCAGCAGATGGAAGAAGATGTTAAAGCATCTTCTTTAGGGGGGACTGTTTCTAGTAAGGGCTGCAGTCAGCGTGTAAGCTGAAGAAGGGGTGTCTGAGAGTGTGTCTGTCTGTGTGTGTTGACTGGCTCTAACCTTATATGTGTGTTGTTTTTTGCCTTTCAGGTTCTTCAGTTCATTTTAAAATTTAGAATACGAAGAACCCAGCTGGTCCTGCCCATGCTGTGGGGTCAGTCAGAGGGACACAGGGTTCCTCTTCTCCTTTGTGCTGGGATGAACTGCCTAGGGAATACCATTTCTGACAGCCCAGTCCTACCTGTGTCCTTTGGAAAAGGGCAGAGGTGAAGAGGCAACTGCCAGAGTTCCTTGGGGATGATGGAGTTGTGGTGTTTGGCTGTGCCCTGAGGGGCAGGTTGGGCATTATTTGTGTGTCTGAGGACCGGTTTGGGTGCTGGGGAGCCCAGGGAGCCAAGCTCTCAGTGCATTCCCAGCTCTCCCGGGGGTGGGAGCTGGTGCAGGGCTGGGTGACAGCCTCTGGTTGGCCTTGGGGCGGGCCCTGGCCCCGGCACAGACACGCTGGGGTGGTTTGGGGACACTTGGGGAGCAATGGGAGGAGAATGAGGGATGGTGCTGGGCGGAGCGATCGGCCTGTGCTCGTGTCAGCGCAGCCGTGCAGGGCACTGGGATCTGGGTAAAACTCCAGCTCTCCTGGTGTTCAGGGATGCAAGGTCTGAGGGACTGGATTTACCTAGGGCTTTTCAGGAACAAGGGGAAATGTGGTGCCAGAGCTGTGCCCTATCAGGTTGTGTTTCCCTTTGGGGACAGGGAGTCTCTGGGCTGAGGTGAGATTGCTGTGTGAGTGGCAGGGAACAGGGAGCTGAGAATTGCAGGCACTGATGGAATAATTGTCTTAGGTCTGTTTGGTTTGTGCTGGTGAAAACTGGGATTTGGGCTGGAGAGGTGCTCTTGGGAACAATGGATAGAGTACATTTGCTCCATGGATGTGTCAGGAAGGACAGAGAAGGGGAGTATTTATAACCTGTTCTCAGTATTTCATGCAAATTTGGGGTGGAGCAGCAATGCAGGTGGGTGGGTTTGGCCTGGGCCTGTCAGGACTAACCACAAAGAATCCAGCCAAGCCCCTGACCCCTCAAGGCATCTGTGAAACACTTCCACAGCAACCCAAGTCAGAAATCCAGTGATTAGGGAGGTAAAATTATAGGTAATTGCCTATGATCTGTGGGGAATTTCCTTTGGAATTATCAATCAAGGCAGGGCCTATCTTTCAGCTCTTTTCCTGGTGTGCAGTTTCCTCTCTGGTTTCAATGAGTTTGTGTGCTCCTGTTAACAAGCAGTGTGTTTTCACCCTGAAATTTGGGGTGATAGGCCTTCTTTAGCGTTTTTCCCACAACTGAATCAATCATCCCTTCCATGAGTAGTCCATGTTGTTCTACACAGCTGCTTTGGCCGTGGGTCAGAGAGAGAGAAGGGAAATGACTTTGTAGGGCATTGAAATTTCTCCAGGCAGGAGTGGGAGGTCGTCTTCCCCCTCCCCAGAGCCCTGCAGGCGCATGGGAGTAGCTCAGTGCCAGCGCAGCTCTCTGAGCAATAACAACGCTTGGGAGGTTTGAGTGTTGATAGCAGCTCTCCTGTCTCCTGGTAGCAGTCCTAGGCGGAGGAGGGGAAAAAAGGAACTTGTGTTATTCATGGAAAACTTTCTGCTGTTTCTTGTGCAGTGTTTTAGATCTTTGTATGATTTACTATCCAGTGTCTGTAGGTAGAGAATGACTTATTGGAGGTAAAAATTGAGATAATCACTAATGGAAATGGTAGGGAAAACTTTTGAAGTGAACTTGAGGTGACCTGTAATGGAGAGCATGAAGATTTTGAAGTAAACTATAGCAATCAGTTGTGCACAGGTAGGGAAACCTTTGGGGGTAAAATACAAGGTCACCTCTAGGTGAGGGAATGAACGCTTGTTGAGGTAAACTGAGTGAATCAGTTGTGGAAGTATTAGTAAATTCTGGGGGTGAAACTTGATGTAACCTCCATGGTAGAAAATAAATCAATCTTTTGAGGTAAAAAGGAAGTAATCAGTGTTGGAGAGGCAGGGAGATTGAGAGTAAACTTGAGTGTGTAGTCCAGAGAATGAACATACTGAAGTTAAATGGAGGTAGTAACTTGCAGACAGGGAAAAAATGTGGGGGTCAAGTCTGAGGTAATCTCTAGGGGAGACAACATTTTTGAGGTAAACTGAAGCAGTCACTAGGTGACAGGTTGGCAAAGTTTTGGGGGGTAGAAATTAAAATGACCTGTTGGGCAGAGAATGGACATACTGAGGTGAATATCAGGTAATAAGTAGTGGACAAGTAGCAATAATTTTGGAGGTGAAAGCTGGGGTGATGTGTGGCAGGGAGAGCGTACATCCTGAGGTAAAGTGAGACAGTACTGGAAAGATAGTGAAATATTTCAGGGTAAAACTTGATGAAATCTCCAGGATAGAAAGAGAATATTTATAGGTCAAAAAGAGTAAATAGTTAGTGGGCAGGTAGGGAAAATACTGGGGGTAAAACCTGAGGTTATCTCTAGGGGGAGAGAATGAACATAGTGAGGTAAAAATCAGGCAATGACTAGTGAATGTTAGGGCAATTTTGGGGGGGTAAAACTGGAGCTAATATCCAGAGTAGTGAATGAATACTTTCTTGTAAAAAAGAAGAAATCAGAAGTGCACAGACAGGGACAGCTTGGAGGGAAAATCTGAAGCAATCCCCAGGGAAGAGAATGAACAGCATGAGGTAAACTGAGGTAGTCACTTGCAGAGACACAGTGAAAATTTTGGGGATAGACACTGAGACATTCTGGAGGACAGAGAAAATTACTTTTTGGGGTAAAAATGGGATGATGGGTAGGGCAAAGCTTGTGGGAAAAACTTGAAATAATCTGTAGGAAAGAGCATGAGCATTTTGATGGAAAAATGAGATATTTATTCTTTGCTTCCCTTTGGGATAACTTAATCTGCACCCTTCCAGGAGCAATTCCTTGGCTTCTCCTGGAGAAAACCCCCATGGCAGAGGCAGTGTGCAAAGGAGCCCAGAGCTGTGCTTGGAGCAGAGAGTGCTGAGAGCTGCGTGTGCCTCTGCTGCCCCAGGCTGGCAATATCCCCATGGAACAGACTGGGCAAATGGCATTAGAGGGAGCACAATCCCTTCCTGGAAGAGGTTTTCTCCTGTGCAGATCAGGCACAGGGCAGGAAGGGAACTTTGGAGATCAGCTGCTTTCCCCCAGAAAGCATCACTCACACCAGCATGGATGACATGACCTGTGCCCACTGCTCACCATGCACCTGGCCAGAATCAAGAGCAAAGGTGGGTTTGGGTGTGAGCACTTGAAATAACTTTGAAAGAGAAGCAATCACCTTTTGCTGCTTCTTTCTTTCTTGCAGATGCTGGGATTGCCTCTGGGCACATGGGCTGAGCTCTCCCTGCAGGGAACTGTCAGCCCTGAATGCCTGTGCAATAACTGCAGCTGCCCAGGCAGACACAGGAAACTATTCCACACATTAAATTGCCATGCCCCAAGGCACTCCTGGAGAGAGAGTGTAGGGAGTTAGAGCACTGATCCTGCTCCCTGCTTTCCCAGTAGTGCATGAACATGATTTCATCCTGATCCTGAGAGCTCCAAGGACAGTAACAACTGAGGTGCCACTGATGCTGCCACTTTTCTGATGGGCCTGGCCCAGAACCATAGCCCAGCAGGGGTCTGTGGGAGCAGTTCAGTTCCCCCTCCCTTCCTGCACTCTGGGCAGTTCCAGGAGCCATCTGATCCCTTTCTGAGGTTGCCACCACAGCCTAAGCTCCCCCCCCCACTGGGCCATGATGGCATCTGCGTTCCCAGAGCCAGCGAACGGCTCCGGCCCTCGCACCACTGCTGCACATCAGGCCCGGCCAGGGGAGCTGAAATAAAGCCTGGAACTCTCAAGGGTAAACTGGCACCACAACCACAAACCTCCCTCAGTTGAGAGTAAAGAGGTGTCCCTGTATTTACACACATCCAGGAACAATACTCCTCTAGAGCAGTTGTGGATTTACTTTTTTATCAGTTGAACTGGCACTGCTGCCACCTGATGCCATTAAATTCTCCATCCCCACAATCCCTGGTTACCCTTGGCTGTGGGGTTTTTGCTGTCCCACAGTGAGTTAGGAGGGATCTCTGGCCAGCCTTGTTGCCCAAGAGCATTCAAAATCCTAATCCTCACTTCTCTGACTACTGAATACCTTAAACGCCACTCTGCGTTGTGCAAAAAAGTGCCTTGGTCCCACTGGGAACTGCACATCTCTAACAGCTGTTCTCAGTTATTCCAACTGAGTAAAATAATTATTAAGGAAAAGAGGAACCAGTTAAACCTAACAACTTTTGCCTGATGTTTTCCTCAGGAATGAGTTAGGAGCGCAGTAGCAAGGCCTTCAGACAGGCACAGTGTCTGATATAAACTATATCTGTGCACACATAAAAAATAGGTTATATATAAATAGATAGCTATATGCCCTAATCTATAATACATATTTATATTACAGAGTTATGTAAGGCATAAATATCTGCCCTACATATAACCAAAAATATTTATCACCAACTACCTCTAAATTACCCCCTGACCCCTGATGCTAGGAATGTAACATTTTTAGGGATCCTAAAATCAAACAGATGCAGGAAAATAAACCACGATTTTATGCCATTAATTCCAAGATGTTTTCCTGGATGTGTGCTGCTGCGTCTGTTTTTCTGTAAGATCTTGTGCCTTATCCCTGAAGTGCACTCAGAATTGTCAGGATCATGAAATCCATTTGGGATTTTACTGTTGCTGCAGTATCCAGTGAGATGAGTTTTTTCAAAATTATTTCTCTTGGACCGAGCACATCTCCTCAAGTTCCTTCTCACTTTCTGCATCCTGGAAATGCAAAAAGGGAAAAGATCAATGTACAGCTCAAGTGAAACAAATAAAAAGCATCATTTCCCTTCTTTCTCTCCAACCCCAAATCAGTTTTTAAGCATATCATGGAATCCTGGAATGGTTTGGGTTGGAAGGAGTCTTGAAGCTCATCCAGTTCCACTCGCTTCCACTGGGCCAGGCTGCTCCAAGCCCCGTCCAAGCGTGAGTCTGAAAAACCCCAAACAAGTCCCAGATCTAGACAGCCCACTGGAAGAAAACCCAAAATTAATTAGAGCAGCAGAGCCTGGCTTCAGTCTGGCACTTCTCCTTGACAGCACACAGAGCTGAACGGAGTGGTCAGGGCACACTCGAGGGCAAACTGGGAGAAATCACGGCGGGCTCTGGACAATGTCCTGGCTGGGCGGGATCTGCCCTGGGATGGAGACCCAGCGCCGCCACCGAGCGCCGTCGCGCTCGCCCCCCCTCCGGCCCCAGGGTGGGTCGGTCCCCTCAGCGCGCGCCCCTTCGGCCGGGCTCGCCCACTCTCCGTGAAGAGGGGCGGGAGAGGGGGCTAAGCAGAAGCTGCGGAGACAGGATCCCCTCATGCCGCTTCTCACCGTTGAAGTCCCCGGTGTCGGCCACCACCGTGGTGTGGTGCTTGAGCTGGTCCAGCGCCGACTCCACCTTCTGCCGCTTCACGGGGGACACCGACACGTCCGCGGCTCCGGGGGACTCGCGCGCCCAGGAGGGACGGTACGTGCCCGAAGGGCACCGGCCCGCGCGCTCCCGCCGCCCGCCGCCAATCCCAGCCTGGCTGGGCGGCAGCGGCCAATCAGGAGCGCGGACAGGAGACGGACGAGGCCGCGGGAGGGAGAGCGATTCTGATTGGCTGGTTCGTGAGGGCCGGGCGGGGGTTCGCCTTGGCGACCGTGACGCCGCCATCGTCCCCGACGGAGCGTATCGGGGGAGTCTCCTGGCCCCGAGATCTCTCGGGCCCGGAACCTCCTGTCCCCGGAGTCTCCGTGTCGCCAGAACCCCCGGCAGTCTTCCCCGCGGCCGGTACGGCGCCCGACCCGCCCCTGAGCCACCCGTCCCTCGTGGCCGCGCGGGGCCCGGGCGCGGCCGGTGCCGCAAGGTGGCGGCGGGCAGCCCCTGAGGGAGGCGGCCGTGAGGGAAGGCTCGGGGCCGCGTCGGTGGTGCCCCGCTGCAGGAGCTGAGCGCTCTGGGCTCCCTTCCCCGCCGTTGTGGCAAGGTTCGAAATGGTTTATCGAGTGCAGCTCCAGGCGCTGAGAGAGCCCTCGGCCCAGTAAGGCAGGTGTTTTGGGCTCGTGGTTCGCCTGAACTTTATTTAGGCTGTAAAAGAGGTGATCTTGTTAGTGTGGGCCCACTTGGAAATTGTACTCTCCAAAACATCTACAGAAGGAATTACCAGTTATTTCAGCTGGGTAATTTAATTGTTAAGGAAAAGAGAAGACAAACTTTTGCTTCTGGAAACAGGATGGCTCTTGGCTGGAAATGTTGGAGAATCCGTGTAACAGGCTCCTAGTCATGGGGTTATGCTGTTCCCTCTTTCTGTATGGTTCCACTTGGGACAGCTGCCACAGTCGTTCCCCTTCCAGAGAGGCAAGAATGTGCTTTTGTGCAGCCTTCTCATGCTTTGCCCCTATTCTTAAGACACAGCTATCCAGGCCGTAACATCCTTCCTGTTGAATGTCAGTCCCCAAACCCAAAAGGAAATGTGTGGTTTCAGACATTCTGCTGAGTTTCTGAGACTCTCAGTGACAAAGCATTATGAAAACCCAGTGAAAGAGACGGAGATGGAGTTATAACTTAACTATTTTAATAAATCTTGTACAGTGCATGGTTATATCATTGTCTCCTTCGCTCAGTTACATCAATGTACAGTACTTTATAGCAGTGTCTGCAGGCAGTACAAACAGAACAGATGCACAGCTCAGTCGCGTGGACATTTGTAAAAGTGGCCTCTGCAATAAGGTCTACTGAGCTATTTGTTTTAGGAAGTGCTCCTGTGGCTCCCGGCTTTACAGAGCTGTCATGTACACTCCTGTTAAAATCCCAGATAACCGTAATTCCCTGTGATTTGCTTTCCTCTACACCCCAGGACTAGAAGATGGTGTGTTTCCTAGCTCAACATTCGTTTTTATTTTCATTTTAGAAACTTTTTCGCCTCCCGTGCTTGCCATCCTGCCTCCCATCTCCACCCTAATCCGGAGCCAGGGCTTCTCAGGAGGATTGTCCTCTTCATCCCTCCCTGACAAGGTGAGTGCCCTTCTCAGATCCTAGCAGGGCTGTGACTAAACCCAGGATCCTCCCCTGCCTGCACCCTAATTCTGCTGGTGAGAGCAGTGTCCTGTTTCAAATGAAGAAAACAGATTATCCATTGGAGACGCTTAAGAATGAAGCCAAAACTAAGGTGCACTGGTGTTCTCAGTTTTAGACATGAGCTCCCCAGATGCTGTTTTAAAGCTTTTTCCATTAAATGTGCAATGACAGGCACAAATTTGGACAAAGACTCAGCATGTGCTGAGAGAGAAAACCCAGCTGTCCCTGGGCTGTGGGCAGCTCTGGAGCTCTGTGTGCTTCACTGCTTTGCAATCAGATTGGTCTGTCAGTCAAACAGAGCTAGAAATGCAATGTGCCAAACTTGCTGTGGACAGGAACTACGCTGCTTGCTTGAGTTTTGAAATGGTGAGTAAATTTTGGAAGCATAATCACTTAATTCTGCTTCTAGGGAGAGGGATTTTCCTCACCCCTATTTACAGATTGCTATATACAAATGCACATAACTTTATGAAGGAAAACGGGAAGTAAAGAGCAACACCCTGTGCTAAATTAGAGGGGGTTTTTTTCTTGTGGCCATTTAATTTGTGTTAAACCTGCCTTTCCCAGTGTGCTTTGGGGTTTCAGCTATTTGGGAATCATTTCAGCTGACTTTTTGCAGTGAAAACGTGAAGATGGGGACAAGTGACCAACACCCTGGGAAGGGCTGTGGGTGTGCCTGGGTCGGGAGCAAACGGTCAGGGCTTATCTTCTCCTGGTTTGAGGCCCGGTTTGGCAAAACCACCACAACATTCCAGTGCAGGATCCGTGCCCCAGGGAAGGGCTGCACAGCTGCCCCGAGCTCCAGCCTCTGCATCAGCAGCAGTGGGCGGGTGGAACTCACCTATTTCCAGATTCAAATCCCTTTGTTTGTCACTCCTCATTTCTAGGCACTGAAAGCTCATTTCAGCTGTTCAGAGATAGCACTAGCTGGTCCATGGATTTAAGGAAGCAGCCAGACTTTGGGAATGTGTGTTGCCATTCTAGCCTTGTCCAACGAGGGGGCACAGGGGGACAGGACAAGGACAGGCAGTTGTCACCGGCCCTGTGCTCGTGGGCTGCAGGGGACACCTGCACTGAGGAGGAAATGGAAATGGAAATAGAAAGGGTTAGGTTGCCCAGAGAGGTCATGACTCACCATTCCTGGAAGTGTCCGAGGCCAGGTTGGACAAGATTTGGAACAACTTGGGCTTGTGACAGGCATTCCTGCCCATGGCAGGGGGGTGGAATGGGATGAGCTTTAATGTCCTTTCCTTAAACCCAAACCATTGCAGGGTTCTAAAGCCTTATTCCTCTGGTCCAGGCTCCAAGCCTTGAGGCTGGCCTCTCTTGTGCTGTGTGCCACGCCTGCTCTGCCAGGGGAGAGTGGGGAGCAGGGGACAGCCCTCGGAGAAAAGCTTTGGGGGTCTTTTTTTGCTTGAAGCCAGCCCTTGTACATCCAGCCCCGTGTGAATCCTGCTCTGATCGCATGCACGGAAAATTTCAGTATAAAATATATAGTTATAAAAAAAATACTTCATGCAAAATTAAAACACCTTTCCCAGTGGGACATGGTCTTATTGTCAACCCTTCCCAACAGTGTTCAAGGAATTGTCACTCTGATGGCAGCTGGACCCCAAGGGGAGCTCTGCTGCATCTGGCCTGGGCCAGGAATCATTGCTTTCATTCCCTTTTTTTCTGCACTACTTAGGGCTAAGAGCTGAAATAAAGCAGAGAGACTTTAATTTGCAGAATCAATCCTTTCCTGGCGGCGCTTCGTGATTTCTTGGAGCTCCGACTCCCCTCTGCTTTTCTGGAATGGAAACAAAACAGGCAGTTTGGATTTGAACTTCAAGCTGCAGTTAAGTGACAGTATTTAATTAATGCTGTAAAAGTAGAGCTAGTTTCAAAGAGATAAGTGATATCAGTAAAAAGCAGATTAATTAGTGGAAACAGGGGGATCTTACAGATTTGCTCAAAAGACACTTCGGAATTTTTACGTGTGTTTTATTGCTGGTGTAGGTTTGGTTGCATTTTTTTTCCCCACAATTGTATTTTTTAAAATGCCTGTTTAATGAGCTATCTGACGCTGCTGGTACAGCCCCCATTCCAGCAGGAATTATCCAGAAAAATGCTTACCTCCAGCTGGTTTTTCTCCACTGTGATCTTGCTGTAGACTCTGTTTCCCTCATCACCGCACACCTTCTTCAGCTCCTCTCTGTTGAGGGAGAAGAGCTGAGCTCCGGTGAGGATGCCCAGGTGTTCCACGGTCCTGGGGAGACACAAAGTAGGGAGGTGACGATTGTGCTGCACGTGGCCTCGTGCCAGAGGTGAGGAGTTGGAGATGGGAGGCCAGGAGCTGCAGTGGGACCATATCACGGGGCCCTGGGGCTGTTCCAAGGTGGCAGCTGCAATTCCAGTAGCATTTCAGGCCTTGGATTTAGTTAGTTAACTGTTTATCTCCAAGAAAATATTTATACCAGAGAAAGGGAGTGACTTTGGGCTCTGAACATTCTGGTTATAGAGCCTGGATTGAACAGGGTTGAAATCTAATTTGCAACACAGGCTCTGTAAGTAAATCCAAGTGGCTTGTCCCAGGTGAGATGGTGCCGGTGGCCTCCCCCGCTCCTTCTCCAGGGAAGGACGAGCATTGCACGTGGCAATAGGGCAAATCTTACTCTTTGCTGAATGACTTGGCCTCCAGCCAGGCTTTGACTTCTTCAGTGCTGGATTCAAAGGTGAGGGGCACGAAAACTTGCTGAGGCTTTTCCACTTTGAAATTCCTGTGGGGAGGCTGAATTTTATTGTTTGTGATCTTCTTTAGCAGCTCGTCGTTCAGCTCATCCGTTTGGTGAATAAGTTCTGTAGAAACAAGTAGGGAATGAAAGCAAGTCTTCAGTCAAAAATGCCATTAAATGTTTGTGGGGAAACTGTAAGGCAAATGGGGATGTGGCTCAACATTCTTATTTAAATTCAGCCCAGAAAAGTGATTCCCATTTTCCTGTGCCCCTGTGTTGCCATTTATTTTGCTCCCATCACCCCTTGGCTGTTGCCTGATGTGGAAGCACAGTTCTGTGAGAATCTACAATTGGAGGTTTGGAATTGAGACCTTTTCAGTCCTCTCTGCTGCTTCTAGTCACTAATTTGCTGATCGCAGAGCTCCAGGTTTTGCTCCGCAACAGAACAGAAGCGGCAGGAAGCACAAACTGGGAATGAGCAACACACTCATGATGGGATGAGCTTGAAGGTCCCTTCCAGCCCAGGGCATCCTGTGCTTCTGTGAAAACTCCAGTGACTCTTCATCCAGTATCGCTTTCCCCATGAAACTCCTGAAGACTGTGGAGAATAACTCAGTGATACGAACAGATTTGTGTCCTTGTATTGTGGGGCTTCCTGTCGTCCCAGAAGGGCTCCTGCTTCCAGGAGTGGACAGGGTGGGATAAGGGGTGAGGTGAGCAGGGCCCCTGATCTCTCTCCTGCTCTGTGAGCCCCACAGCACGTGCAGGGTGAGGGAGTGATGCGGATCTCCTGTTTGGCCGGGAATTCTGTGGAACCACATGAAGGAAGCGGCCAGGCGGGCACTGTGTGTGTGCCGGGAGATGAGCAAAAGGAAGTGAGAGAAAGGGATTGACCTGAGCTGTTCCTTAGACACACTTAAACATTTTGGAAGAGAAAGGAAACTCTCTCCTTGGGAGGAGGAGGAGGAGGAAGTTAGAACTGGAGGAAGGAGGCATGGGGTGATCACTTATTGCCCTGCTCGGCCCGGGCCGCCCGAGAGCCCCGGCGGTGTCACAAGCCCCAGGGCTGCTCTCTTGGCTCTTGTCCTGCCTGGAATGGCCTCCAGACACAGTGCTGCTCCATTGCTGTGATCAGTAAAAGGTGCAGGGGAGCCCCTTGGGCAGGTCTGGTCCCCCGAGCGCCCAAACCCAGGGGAGCCCAGAGTGGGACACACACGTGCGTTCTTTGGCGTCCTGTGCAGAGTGGCGCGACAACATCTCACTGCCCCACTTATCCCCGGCGTAGCTGGCAGGCAGCTTGTGGGTTGGGCTGGATGGGCCATAGCCCCTGGGGCTCAGGTCTCCTTTGTACCTCTGGTTAGACTGGTTAGAAAGGGAAAGAAAAGTAAGAATTTTTTTTTGTCGTTTTTAATTTTCTTAAGCTTTCTGCCTCACACCCACGGAGGGACAAACTGCCGTGTTCTCCTTGTGCTGATATGGGGCTGGGGAGACCTCAGGTGGAGCTGCATGGAAGAAGTTAATTTCTGGGAATGAAGAACCCAAAGCAAAGTCTGAAGTTTGCGCAAGGGAATTCCTAGTTGTGCCAAACGTGTTCGATCTCATTGGAAGGCAGAGCCTCACTGCTCCGTAGCTGGGATGTGAAGCGGGACCACTGCCAAGGGCCTGGAGCGGACTGGAAAGTTTTTTGACGTTTTGATTAAACTAGCAGGGATTTATCCAGAAGCCTGCTGGGCCGCCTTAGGCTTTGCCCAAACGCTGCAATACCAAAATGGGGAAGCAATTCCATGCTTCCCTAGGGTGTTTAGAACACTCCAGCTCCACATTTCTGCAGTGCAAGTTGCAGTATTCAGTTAATTCTCACTTAGATGGTGTTTCCATCTGCCTCCACTCCAGTAACGTGTTCCTGGTGCTGAACTGAACTGGCTGAGGGAAGTGTCCATCTTTAATTTAACCCCCAAGAAAAATCTTGATGTGGAAAAATATGGAAAGCAGGAGGCTGGTGCACAAATAGGAAGGATAGGCCTTATTTGGGAAGACGATCGTAGCAAAATGTGAATTTTATCATAGGAGACTCAGGAATCTCCTGGCTTTGTCTGCTTCTGAAGGTCTGTCCTGATTGGTGCATAGTATCCTAAGAAATCAGGGAGGTCTAATGACAACATTATTCCCAGAGGCAGATTGTGCCCTGCAGCTGATACCAGTCAGGTATTACCTGACTACAGACCTGTTTGAGCTCTTCCAGTTTCACCACATCCAGGATATTGTACGGAACAGAACCGGCCTGCCCACTCCGGTTGAGCAACTTCCACCACTGCTTATTATCTTCCGACACCTGAGAGAGGGACAAAAATAAATCTGCTGTGGGAAAATGGGATTTCAGGCATAAACAACCAGGATATAGCGGGGCCGAACCATCCAAAAGGTGAAGTTGCCAGAAGGACATCACTGAGGCCAGGAGCTCTAATCAGATCTGTTGCTCTCAGATGCAATCCAGGACTGAAACTTTTCCTGGAAAGCATCAGAATGTATCGTAAGGATGAACAGGAGAGCACCTCTGCGTGCTGAAGAACTCATAGTTCCTACATAATGTCCCTGTTTCTCCAGACCTTTTTTTCCTAATGACTGAGTTTCTGATGTCTTTTTGCATTAAAATAAATAATTAAATAAATAAAAAGCCACATTTTGCAGAGAAACCTTTTCCTCAGGTCACAGATCAGTGTCAGCCCAAGTCACGTCCCACCTTGTCCAGCTGCCAACAGTGCTGCAGTAAGAGAAAGGTTATGAGAAAGGTGCTTTTCAGAGAAAACAAATCCTCGTGGAGGAGGAAGTGGTGGTAAGGAACCGACCCAGCGGGGGATGAGCAGGGCTCTAGAGCGAGTTGTTGTCCTCCCTCCTCACTGTGGTTAAAATGGGACCGATGTCTTTGAGCTGAGGAAATGACACGACACAGCACAGGCAGCCTGCTCCAGCTTTGGGTTTGAGCAAAGCTTTGTGTCACTGCTGAGATACCACCAGGGAAAATGGAGTTGGTGCTTGTTGCTATCCCGAGCTCTCTCCTGCCCCTGGGGGACACACCTTTTCCAGGAGCGGTCACGTACCTCCAGGATTTCATCCTTCAGCACCGAGAGCTCACTGGCGTTTCGCGCGGTGAAATCGTAGCGGATTTTGGCAAATCTCTTGGGCACAGCCACCCCCTGGGCCTCGAAATTCCTGCAGAAGAGAAGTGTCCTGAAGTTCATTAACCTGAGCTAGACTGTTGGAAGGACTCTGTGTGGAAGCTGGAATTGTATTAGAGGATCATCATAAACTAAAAATATATGTGACAATGTGGCCAGATTGCAATGAATCTAAAGACAGGACAGGGTTGGCTCGAGCTCACAGAGCTGCTGCCTCCAGTGTAAACTAACCGCCTCGTGAAAGCAAATGGTTTTTCACAGACATTATTCAAATAAAAGGGGAAAGGGGAAAAAAAACCCAACCAAGAAAAAAGGAAGGTTCCCATTAGCAAAAAAAGCCTACATGAAAAAGTGAGGTTGTGAGCTATGGCCGAAGGGCTGAGTTTGGTGCTGATTCTCAATCAATTCAGCAAATGACAGTGCAATGATGCAACTGTTTTTTTAGTCAAATTTAGTCCTGATTCTTCACAGTAATTTGCCTCAAGAAAATGAGCCCCATATCCTTTGGTGAGTTCCCTGTTGGCTGAGGCCCAGACCTTCAGGCCGTGACTTCTCAACATACTTGCAGTGAGACTGGCTCCCTCTTAATTGCTTCTTTTTGAAGTATGGTTTGTCACTATCATCCTGCTGAAGATGAACAGGGCTGGTGTCTCATCTTCATATATTCTTCCCCCTCGTCCCCTCTCCTTCTTTTCCCCTTTTTCACCTCTAAATAAATTTCTTCAAGGCGATTTAACCCTGGGATAGTCTAATCCACTTTAGTCCTTCGTGGTCCACCCTCAGATAGATGTGTTGGCACAGAAGAAGTAAGGGTGTTCTCTTAGGATCTGATACTGTAATAAAGGGAAGAGAAAGATGAAACAGGCATTTCATGTTTGTCTGTTTTCTCTCCATGTCGTTTTGTGAACATGTACTCACACTTGGCCAAGAGTAGTGCATTCAGACACTGAATATGAGTGTTGAAGAGGGGACTGAGAAGAAAGAAGCTTAGTGTTCTGCAATAGGAATTATGCTTTGGGGATTTTACGAATTGTTTCCTTCTTTTTCACCATCATGCTCTTCTTGCACACTTCCTTGTCTTTTGCTATTGAGCGAAAGTCTGGAGGCTCAGAAAGCCCAAGTTTCATCTGAGAAAGATTTCCTGTGTCAGAGAGAACGGAAGGGATTCTGTTTCCATCCTTTCATGCCAGGAAGGATGAACTGCCTGTATCAGGAGGTGCCGAATTGGTTCTGGGTGCTGCTGTAGCTCACAGAATTGCAAGACCCAGTGCTGCAGGAGTTCAAATAACAGACCGGTGGAAAGGCTCAGGGGCCACAAGCTGTGCTGCATCTCTCATGGACTTGCAAGGAACCTCTCCTTTGGTGTCTGTGCAAGTGCTGGCTGATGTGGGCACTAGGATTGCTCTTTTAATCAGGCAGCTCCAGTACCTTTCAGAAAAGAATTTTCATGGCACATCATGAGCCATTAATCTCTTGACTAACCATAACATTTCCTTACTCCTTGGTTTTACAGCATTACTCAAACACTGACATTTGTCATTTCACCAGCCATCTCCCTTGACCTCTAGCATCAGGCACTTGCAGGGGGAAGGATCTGGTCTCACAAATATTTTCCTACTCTGATCTCTGTGATTTATTAACCATGAAGTTTTGCCTTCAGAACTCAAGATGCCATTTCAAATAATTTCATGTGCAAAAGTCGAGTTATTGGGCAAAAGGGATCCTTGATAGCTGGGTACAAAGGACAGCAGGACTGCTGTTGCTGTTTTCTTTTCAACTACTGTGCTTGCTGTGTGACCTTGAGGAAATAGGTTCGCTGCAGCTTTATGGTTCTGTTTTTTCATAGGGAAAATAAGGGCAGTGATAATTGCTTTCAGTTGTAAAACACTTCAAGATTTATGGAATATGAATGATTCTTACTAAGTGAAAAGTGTTGCAAAGCTGGCTTAGTTGCACACTGTGCTAACAAAATCCCCTATCAGCCTATTGACCCCAGCCTGAAACACTCATTAAAGTTTATAGGACATTTTGGTGGATGAGTTGAGGCAGTTGTTCTGCTGGAAATATCATACTGAAAGCACTTTTAAATCCATCATCCGCTTTGACTTTTTTCTCTATTAAAACTAAACACAACTGCTTGCTCTTTCCAGTTTTCTTAGTTTAGTTTTTGATGGGTAAGTACTCACTGTTAACTCAGCTTGTACCCCCATGGCATCTGAGACATTACAGTTCATTCTAGTCATAGCATAAACACACAATAGCTGTTGTACTGAGACAAAAAGAGTTATAAAACATGTAAGATATCCAATGGACTGGTATTAACTATCAAGTTGCATGGTCACTTTTGAATGTCAAATGTTCTTTTTATGGATACTGCATTAATTTAATTTGTGCTTAAACGTTAGCTAGGCTAGACATTGGTGTCTGAAAAGTTTACATATTTTTCCAATGTCAAAATGTGTAAATTTAGTATTAAAGAAACAAAACATATTTACTTGTACTAGAGGAAAAATACTTTCGTAGCAAAGAAATTAACTGAGGTGCTCTTTAGAAATAGGTCTGGCTTGCTTACAGAATTGTTGCTTATGCAGTAAAGCAGATCTACAGATGTTTTCTTTTTTTCTTCCAGATAAAACTTGGATTGTTTGAAAAGTGGGGAGATATTTCACCATAGTACAAAAGAAGATACAGAAGAGGAGAGCAGAATGAGAGCTTTGCAAGTGCCACATGCCTGCAGCCTGCTGTCTTTAGCGATGCTGTTCCTTCCAGTCACTGGAACGTCAAAACAAAATATCCCAAGACTGAAGCTTTCCTATAAAGGTAAACTTTTCAGTAGTTTTTCTGATTCTGCCACTTTGGTTTCGATGTGATACTGCCAGCAGTTCTTTTTGTATTACTAACCAGGAAATACATAATAGAAGCCTTAAAGATGGATGAATTCTGCCTCGGGGCAGTATTAAAATCTGGGTTTTTTGTTGTGTCGGGGCACATGTTTCTGAAGTATAAATGTCTTTTAAAAGTATTATTTCTGTTTGCTCCAAGAGGATGTTAACAGACTATACATAAATTAGAGGGGAGTGGTCCTTGAAAGGCTCTGAGGTGCATTGGAGACATTCCTGTGTGGCTGGTGCGGATGATGTGACACATGGAGGACATTCACACCTTCCTACAGCATCAGAGAAAGTTGAGAGCGCTGACTCAAGTGTTTCAAGGGGACTGACATTTATTTTTGTAATAATTCTTTTTCTATCACTAAGTGGATATGTTAAACTCTTCATATGTGGTTTTCTTTCTCCTTGCCTCTTTGGATCACAAAAGCGTGATTCTCTGCAGAATTTCTTAGTCTTGTGTGTAGTTCTTGTTAAGAATGGTACCGTCTGAGGGATTTCAACACAGACATATTTATGTATTAATGGCCAATTTTTTAAAGAAGGTGGATTTCTTTTTGCTTTGCATGTACAGTACACCTCCACAGGCACAGAGATGTGTCACTGACACTTCCTTCTTTAGTGAAAACAAATGCTCTCCAGTTAGTTATGTTTCAGCTATGTCAGCACCTTGCCCTTAGGGGAGCTATTTCTGCTCTGTTTTTCAAACTTATGTCTTCCTATGCATTGCAGAGTTACACTCAGGATGGTGTGATGGGACAGGCTGTAGAGCCTTCATCGGGGCTTATGATATGTTTATCATGAGTTTAACACCCAGAGAAATGTATTGAGTAAGCAGAATGACATGCTATTTATTTACAAGCTTCTCTTTTGCTAGATTTGCATGCCACTGTGCATGCTATTCCACTGTGTATATAAATGTGTTTGGATGTGTTTGTGCGAGAGAGACAGAGGAAGCAAGATCAAGGGATCTTGACAACATTTTTATAAATTCAGGGAACAGTTGCACTCCCTGAAGCCAATGCATACAGAAACTGAAAGAGCTGACATGAGTTATGAAAGTTAGCAGTAAAACCCTCCTGACATACAGCCGGCCTTCTCACAGCTAGGCCTTTTGAGCTAATTCCCAAAAGCAGCATATACCATATGGCCATGGCATTTACTGTGGATTTGACACTCACGATTAGTGAATTCCTCTCAACTTCAAAAGCAGATAGCCTTTGGCAAAATCCTGATGGATGCCTTTGGCAGGTAAAGAGGGGGAGAAAGAAAAATTAGTGAGGTCAACACAGGGGAAAAAAAATGGCTGAAATCTTAGTTTAAAATAGTGGCAGAGACCTGCTGGGAACAGTTGGGAAAATGCCTGAGCTCGTTTAAAAAGACAGTGAGCAGATGATTGATATTTAGGCCCTGACCCAAACTTTTCTTAGCAACTTTATAAACCTTTCAGTTTGGCTTGAGGGATACTGTTTCCTGTCCAAACTTATTCATCTATATCCCTGTAGGGGGGGAAAATCAACAACAGATACAGATGCAAAACAGCACATAAATCTTAGTTTTGAGAGCTGTGATGGAACTGAAAAGTCAGAAGAAAGAGAATTACCAGAATTTATTGTGCCTTGTCTTACTTTCTTGGGGGGTTGGAAGGTGTATATTTTTCCACATGGAACAAGAAATAATTTAATGCTGTTTTTTCACATTTATGTATTGTAAATGATTCCAGTATGGCTTATCATAATTAAACTATATTTTGCGTGTTGACAACAGAATATCAGATGTACTGAATATTTAATATAGTTGTGAGAATTAAGTCCACCTTCCTCCCCCCAAATCTTTCAGACAAAACAATTCCAAGGTTTCTGAGAATAAGATGTAGGAGAAATGAACTGTTTTGCCAGTTCTCATAAAATTGTTAGTCATGTCACTGACAAGTCCTGGCATCTCTGTTCTTTGGAATTCATACTTGAACTATCATGAAGAGGAGAATACAGGGCTCTTTTCCTTCTTTATGGAAAACAGATGAGAACTGGCCACATCAGGCAGTTCCAAAAACCTGGTCACATGTGTCTTTGAAGGGAAGGTTTCATCTCCTTTCAGGTGCAATGTGCTTATGGCATAGCTCCATCTTCCCAGAAGAGCTGAGCATTTGCTGGGGCAGGAGAGCTGGAAGTAAGCGGGACTTTGCTCTGCAGTTACTGAAGCTTCCAGTTGCATCAATCAGTGGTGGATGGAGGAAGAGGGAGAGGGTAGGGTGGTTAAAGATGTGTCTATAACTGCAGGAGTGCTTCAATAAACCACAGCATGTCAAAGCTCCTTTGTGTTCAAACAGCAATTGAAATTTTAGACCTTCTCTGAATGGCAGTTATAGGTTTCCTTCTTCTCAAGGTTGTCATCTTAACGAATGGGAATCTGTGCAGGAAATGTTAAGATATTCCAGTGAGTGATGTTGGGATCAATGTAAAGTCATACAATGGATTTCCTTTATTGTTTGTCCCAGTCTAAAGATGTGTTCTAAAAAATTGTGCATGTATAAAACTAAAACTACACACAAATCAATTAAAATATGTTGTAGTACAGCATCAAAGTCATATATTTTCCACCTGTGTTAACCGAATACACTATGATCTTTAATCACATATCTCATCCTTTCACATTTTCCCTGATCCATTAGTTGAAAAATTCTCTTATTCACTCAGACTTAACGTTTAGATACTCGTTCATGTCATTACTATCCCAGAAATTGTCACTCCTCTTGTGATGTTTTTAGGGTGCTCTCACTGCATATACCTTACTTATTCTGTGTATCTTAGATACTTCTACAAGATTGAGGTGCTTTTACTATTACAGCTTTACTATTAGGAGAAGGTAACAAACTGTCTTCTAATAGAAGATTATGATCTTTAGAAAACCAGGGGATGATTTTGAGTAATATTCCATATTTTGACTCTCTTTGCCCAGTACTGCTTTCAGTCTAAGACCAACAGTGTGTATTTATCACTCATTTTCATGTAGCTGGAGATAACCTGTGACCTTCATCCAAACTGCAGAACTCCACAAGCACAGAAGTGATATTCAGCTTCCCTAAGCAGCACGTCCTTGTTGTCTGCTGCCTCATTTAACATCCTCATTCCAACCTCTAGAGCAGATGCAGAAGGTTTTCATATACCAGTGTAATTCATTAATGTCATTTTCAGGACAGCATCAGTTCTGTTACTAAAGAATGGAAGGCTCAGTGTCCTAATTCATGTATGTTTAATTCATACAGTGTAGACAGTCTTGTTTCTGTTTGATCTTCTGAGTAATAATTTTTCCTAATTCATTGGGAGGTCCTTCCATAAATATCGTGTGTGTGTCTTTTTAGATTTTACTTCATAGGGAGAAGTAAAGAATAGCCAGACCAGAAGGTTGATTGCCTTCTGAGAAAAAGAAGAAAAAAAAGCAAATTTTTCTCAATTTGTGGCTATCCTAAAATTTTCCTGCCGAAAGAGAGAATCCTAATTGCAAATTTAACCCTATTGATTTGATTTACTTGGCTGCTTTTCATGGACATTTTAGTAAGTGTAGTCTGTGTTCTCAGTGAATGCATTTATATTACAAAAGTGTGCACCCTAGTTTCTTGGCTGGGGGGCATGCCCTAGCCCAGATTTGGACATTGTCACCAGTGACATCCACAAACATCTATCATTCCCGTGTGGGAATGTGGCCATTCCCCAGAGCAAGCCATGCTTACTGTGACAGCGGTGACTTGGTCAGAGGACCAGGAATCCTGCATTGTGACACAGTACAGAGGAATAAGCAGGACTGAAGGCAACGTTTGGCTTTTAAAGCAGGATTTACTTAGCACTGTTAAAAACGACTATGGTAGTAATTTACATCTAATAAACAAAAGCATTATTCTCAGCTGATTTGTTTTTCTCCATATAGAATGAATTAAGATGCAGTCTCATTCTCACTGAAGTCATGGCAAGAGTTTTTCCACTGAAGTAAATTGAAGCAAGATCAAATTCACGCTCCTCACTTTTTTCATCTTACCTAAATAAACTAAAGACAGGTAGTTCTTTCTCCTCTGCTGAAGGATGACAGTGCTAAATCATCAGCTCCACATGGAAATTAGCCATGTTTAAGGATTGTTTAGTTTCACGCAGTGTTTTGCACACAGGATTTTCTTCCCCCAGAGTGATCTATTCTTAAAACATGGTGAAAAAGCAAACAGAGAACATTTTGGTGCCAGGAATTCTTTTGAAAATTTGACTGGGTGAGTGCATTTCCTTAATGTTCAAAAATTATCCTTTGACCATGCTATTTAACAGTGTCAAGCATTCTGTTCTCTATATTGTTTTTGCTTTAAACCTGTTTCATTTTAGAACTGATGAGATGCTTAACTGTTGCATCAGAGCAGTTAGTTTGTTCAGTTTCAGTACAGCTGGCTTATTTCCATGTCATGCATCATTTAATTATACATATAAAACATAGTTAAAATTGTACAGCTCCATGAGCCTCACTTAAACTGTCTGTGGCACTGCAGTAATCCCAGTACCCTGACGGGGTGTTGCACAGCTGTGACTGGTTGGAATGTGGTAAACTGGTGATGTGTAAGAGAGCCTAGAAGTGAGCTTGCATTTTGCAGCTGTGCTTGCTCTACTGGAAGAGGAAGTTAAACCAGAAAAAAACTGCTCTTGTGGCAATATCAGCATCTGTAAATCTGAATGCTTAATGAAAATCAAGGAAAATGTGCTCAGTGAGGAAGTGGTGCTTTTCCCTTGTTTGTCATTTAATTAATTTTTGGTGGTTTGTTATTTCTCAGAAAAATCTATCTCAGATTCCTCTGTGGAAAAACATGAAGTGTTTATGTGAGAGTGAAGATCCTAGTATTGGATGATTGTCTAGATATGCAAAAGACTTTACCTGTTTTGTCTCAAAAATGCTTTCTGGAGGCAGTGATCATTGAGACTTAAAATGTACCCTAGCTTGAAGATGGATGGGCACTGCTGTCCATGTGTATATGCTGTCGACTGAGTATAAACTTGAAGGCATCTATTACATCTTAGTAATGGGAAAAGCAGCAAATTTCTTACAGACATTTTTTTCCTTTTTTAAGCTAGTGAACTTGAAGGTCAGATTCAACTATATGTTGCATTTTCTGTCATATAATTATCATATCTATAATGTCCTGAAGAGCAGCCTCCAGTCAGTGACATCAACAGTTTACACAGCAGTTGAACTAAGAATAACCTTGGAGAACTGACCCATGTCAACCTCTTATGAGTGTAAACTGTAGTTCACAACAGTTTCTGTTTTTTCATGATCACAGAAGGGCCTCAGTTGGATAAAAGAAGAATTGTGTTCAAAAAATACAAAACTATTCTGCTGAATGTTCACTTTACTGTATCTCAGAAGATGAGAGGAAACAAAACTGAAAGAGTAATACTTAACAAAGTATTTTTGCTCCCTTATAAAAAGAAGGACAGGACAACATCAAAAACAGCTTCCCTAGAAGAATGCAGGGAAGATACATGATAAGTGGCATCAGCTTGGAAGAGGGATCAAAACTCTTTCTTTGATTGCTTTTACTAATGACATCTGTTTAAGCAAATCCAATTCAGAGCAGTTTCAGGAATCCCAAACTTGTTCTCTTTCTGAGCACTATTTGGAGGGCATGATCTGCCTGACATCAGTGTCTGTCTAGCAGTGGACATCTGTGGTCACTATGCAGGTGCTCGATTCACATCCTGTTTCCTTTTCCTCCCTCCCCATTTCTGCAGTTCCATTTGTAGGTGAGTTCCCCAAAGAAGAGCTGAGGAACATAGGGGATGACTCTTCCGTACTCACAGTCCTTTGGAGATAAATACACAGAGATAGCAGAAAGAGTCAGAATTTCCTTTAATAAACCAGCGCAATATCAGACAGGAAGGGCCAGGAAGTGCTCCAAGAGCTAGAGCATTACACAGACGGGCTGGGAGGGCTGGGAATGTTCAGCCTGGAGAAGAGAAGGCTCTGGAGAGCCCTTAGAGCCTTTTCCAGTGCCTAAAGGCGCCCCAAGAGAGCTGGAGAGGGACTTGAAGAGCCTGGAGTGAAAGGACAAGGAGGAATGGCT
This sequence comes from Coloeus monedula, assembly GCF_965178545.1. NCBI lineage: Eukaryota > Metazoa > Chordata > Aves > Passeriformes > Corvidae > Coloeus > Coloeus monedula. The sequence goes on along the minus strand of NW_028120800.1, from coordinate 385,541 downwards.
TCCCGCTGCCAGAGGGTGGGTTTAGATGGGATATTGGGAAGAAATCCTTCCCTGTGAAGGTGCTGAGGCCCTGGCACAGGTTGCCCAGAGAAGCTGTGGCTGCCCCTGGATCCCTGGCAGTGTCCAAGGCCAGGCTGGACAGAGCTTGAAGCAACCTGGGATAGTGAAAGGTGTCTCTGGCCATGGCAGGGGGTTGGAACGGGATAATCTTTAAGGTCCCTTCCCACCCAATCCCTTCTGTGATTCCATGATTCCAGCATCTCTACACACATGGAGAGCCAAAGCGCAGTGCAGCATCTTTGGCACCTGATCCTTAAGGTCACTTTGCTGGGCTGATGTTGGGAAACAAGACCTATGGATGAACTGATGAAGTCAGTCAATATTTTTGCCTCCTGCGTGGAAAACACCTGCGATTCCTTTCCTTGCAGAGCTGCTGGGGGTTAAACAGCAGACAGTGCTTATGGGAATAACCCCTCAGCTGATCTTTGTCTTCCCTTGATGGTTATTAACAGTGGCAGGGAGTTGTCTCCAGGATGCCCAAACGTCCCAGTGTCACTGTACATGTCCGTGTGCGTTCATGAGGTTCCGAGGCGGGAGCCAAAGCTCCGGGCGTGCGGATCCATCACCTATTTCCATGTGGAGTGATGTTCTGTTTGAAGGCATCCCCGACCTGTGTCTGCTCAGCCGTCTGGCCACGCTTGAGTGAGGAGTTCCAGTAAGGATATCCATTGGCTGAGGAGAGCTGGAAAGGCAGACATGGAGTCAGTGTTACCAGGAAAGGGGAAAGCTGATCGGAGAAAAGGAGAGGGATAGTGGTAGATGAGTCATGGTCTGGCAGATTTTGGTCAAGGTGTTCTCCAGGGAAGCCTGTGTCCCTGGAGCTCAGTTACGCTGTAGGGTGCTGTTGCCTTGGATTGGGAGAGGCTCATTATTGCTGCCCTTTTCCAGCCTCATTTGCTTTCTGTATTTAACTGGGGCAACCAGATCCAACTGAGTTTTGAGCCAACTACTTGTTGCATGCCACCACTACCCCTGCAGCTCCATTTCTCCGGAAAAGGGGGAGGGAGAGTGAAGAGACAGGGACACAGGACTAACCTTCCTCTTGCAAGTGTCCAATGTCTATTTCCCAGGGAGCTCCACGGAAGATTTCTGTGGGTGGTTCCCAGCCGTTGTGGAATTTGGGGATGTAGGTGGGGATGTTCGTGTCTCGGGGCCACTCGGCTCTAGGACAGAAAATGGGAATATGAGGGGACATTCACGAAGAATGTGTCTTTCAGGGCATCCCCTGAAAGAAGAAGCAGGAGCATCAGGGAATCCAAGCATCCCGTCTGCGTGGGGAGCCTGGGGAGATGGCAGCTCTGTCCTTACCTGGATCTGGTCCATGTCTCCCCCAGGGAATCCCAGAGGTTTATCTCTTTGGGTGTCAGGTGTCCTCTCAGGAAATCGGTGGTGTCTTTACAAAGCAGTGGGCTGAGGACAGACGGGGCCAGCTCGGGGCCACCGCAGCTGTTGATGATCTGAGTCACACACAAACCACACAAAGAGGAGAGAACTTGCAGGAAACGGTCAAAATGTCAAACCAGGGACACACAGATGAGCAGGAAGCGAAGACAAAGCTGATCCTTGGATCAGCACAGTCACTGCAAGAAACATCAACCTAAGTCTTTGAAGGAGACTGGACAGTTCAAGGGAACATGAGATTTTTTTGGATTGGAGTCAAAGGAAGAGCTGATCTACAAATGAGCTGTTGTTACAGACGAGTGAAGTGTCAGAAGCTGACACTTCAAAAAATGGAAAGTATCTTGCTATTCCTTTGTGGCTCCTTTTCCAAGTTGGGATTTCTGCTTCCAAGCATTTTCAGTGCAAATACTGAGCCGTATTTGCCTGAAGGTGAGACCAGACAGATTCCCAGTGGGGATTCCAGCTGGCTGCCCCTTTTGTTCACAGTAATGCCTTATTGACCCGGTGGAAGGATTCATATTTGCTGGGATTCCTGTATTTACTTCAAGCTTCAAACCGGATCAGAGGCCAGGAACAACCGGCATCGCTTCTGGAAGTTCCTGAGAAAGCTGTGGCCAGGTATGAGCAGTTTTCCAACCCTGTTGCACAATCTATCTACTTGTAAGTGTGAACTAGAAATAAAAGGAGTTCCCAGTGAGACCTGGGAATAAGATTTACCAGTTCCAGCGGCCTGAAGAGGAAATGCACCAACTCTGAAGCACGGGGGTTTTGGATGTGCTTCCTTAGTTTGGCCTGAAAAGAGAACGTAAACACAGTTTAACCCTAACCTGAGTGTGCCTTCTCTTTTCTGTCACATGGGGCGAGTGTTGTGGACTGATGAGAACAGTAAGGGATGGAGGAGTAGGAATCATTCATTTTTATTTTGTGTCCATTTCTAATTCCCAATGAATTTCAGGAGGGGGGGAATACCCTCTCTGTTAAATCAGTGCCTTTAAAGCTAATTTGAACAGACACAGAAGACCTTGGCTTATTTTGAAAGTCCTAGTGAGGAAGGGCCAGGATTGCTGGTGCTTCTGCCTCTTGCAGGGTTGAGAATCCCACTAGTTCCATGGATGAAAACAACAGGATAGGTGTTCTGAGGGTCCCCTGGCAAACTGCTGACAAGGGAAAGTCTCCACCAAGGTCTTGCCTGGGGCACCCGGAGCTGCCCTGGCCACTGAAAGGCTCCAAATCCAGTGGTATTTGAGGTGAGCTGTGGCAGAATGGAGGAGCAAACACTTGGGATTGATTTACTGCAAGAACTGGGTTTCAGTAACAGCAATCAGCTGAGCTGTGGTGAGAAACCTCTCCAGTTTGTGCTCCCATTCAGCTCCTTCTCCTGTCCTGGACTCCTGGCACTGTTGCCATGGGAGACAGGCTCCCCGCTCCTACCGAAATGCAAAGCATTTGAAATGCCGGAGATGAAACATTAATGTGGAGTGGGAAGTGCGAAACAACTGCTGGCAGCAGGGTGACCCAATGAACGGGCACTTCCCAGGGACTCGGCAGCCCCATGGTGAGGAACGTGGCAGGACCCCACCACAGTGTCCCAGCTCTGCTGCGTGCTCCACCCTGGGCTCTTGCCAGGAGATCAGCTGCTCCTTCTGATCCTGAGCAGGCACAAATTAGCCATATTTGCTTCTCAAAGAAAAGGCTGGAGCTTGGTATCCTGCTTTAAGGTTGTTTACAGTCTCTTGGTTTTCCTTATTAATAACTGCCCAGGAAGGAGCTTGTAGGATGTGTTCGCTGGACAAGTTTGGTCACAACTGACAGAATTCCTGCTGCAGTGGTGAGGCAGGGACTGAGCCTGGTTCACTGTCCCCAGAGCTCAGGTAGTACAGGACAGTCAGGCCAGTAAAGCCCCTGCTCAGGGCTGGGAACGAGATCCTGGCCAGCTTTCCCTCTCTGCCCCTCTCTGCAGTCCTGCTGGCCTATGTCATGCCCTGGGGCCACTCTGCCGTTGCTCAAATGGCCAAAATCCACTCATCCAGGAGTGGGAAAGGGAGGGAGGGCACAGGAATTCATCTTAGGTGGTGAGGCCTGGAAATTTTCAAGGCAACAAATTGATCTTTGGATAATTACAGCAGAGCAGAGAACACGGTGCCATGGGCTCTGGCAGGGCTGTGCTCAGCTCTTTGTTCTCTCCCAGGTCCAAAAGTGTGACCAGTTCCAGCAGCAGCAGCAGCAGTGATAGCTCAGCCAGCGACTCCTCTGACAGCCAGGACTCCTCTACCTCCTCCGAGGACAGTGACAGTGAGGACAGCTCCTCCTCTGTTGAGAGTCTTTCTGAAGAATGGCTAAAAAGCAAAGGTCATGATAACACAGCAGGCTTAGTAAAGATGCAGACACTGAGTCCTTGAGCAAGAGGTTGCATAGATAACAGAATGTGCATTCAGATAAGTAAGAAGACAGAAACCATATGGAAGAGGAAGATAAGACCACCGTGTTTGCAGATCCCACGGAATAGCTCCCACCAATGAGGAGCTCGACTTTTGCAATATGTATGAGCTAATTAAAGGTACTATAAGTAAGTGTAGTTTTGAAAAATAAATCGAGACTTGCTGAACATGATGCCTTGAGTGCTTGTCTCCCGCGACTCCACCCAACACTCCTCCTCCTCCCCCTCCTCCTCCTCCAGCAGCTCTTCCTCCTCCTCCGACTTCAACTCGGATCCGAGCTCCTCCAGCAGCAGCAGCAGCAGCAGCAGCAGCAGCAGCTCTGAGGATGAGCCCCCAAAGAAGAAGAAGAAGAAATAGCTGGGGAGCTGCAGGACTGGTGTGGAGTGGGGGACAAGCCCCTCCCAGGGGCTGGAGCACACGGCTGCCAAACATTCAATGGTCAACATTTCTACTGCTCACACTTTCCAAGTGTTTTGCCTAGTTGTTCCTAGGACATGGAAGGTATTAAATGGCTTCCTGAGACGTACTGAGAGAGTATTTTTGTGCTTTATCCTTTTATGGAAGATTTTACTTTTTTAGTTCCAAGAAAAATTAAAAAAAAATCTATCATCAGATTCGTTTCCATGAGCTGAAGTCCAGTAACCTGGATGCTTACATGCTGGAAAGCAAAAGCTTTTTATTGCAGGTTATGTTGTGCATCGTGTGCTGTTCCTCTGTTAATGACAGCTTCACTTCCATTGAGAAAATCCTCTCCAACTGTTAAAAGCAGAAGTTTTTCAGCGCTGCTGTGGAGCTGTGGCATAGTTGAAGCTGAATGCACAACGTGTCCCACACAGAGCCTCCCATCTCATCAGCTGGTGCCAAATGGATTCTGTGCTGCTGAGCTTGTGTTCCAATGGCTTTTCCTGATGCTTCCAGGTCCAGTCTTAAGTGCACCATCCAGCTGAGCTGTGTTGGTTTGTTACTGATCAATGGAGTGCTTGTCCTGCCCGCAGGCTCTGGGCTTTTCACTCCCCTGTGGCCTTGGCTCGTGCGTTGGAAGTGTTTGCTGAGACACAGAGTGTTGGTGGTGGGAAGCAGCAGCTCAGTGACTTGGGGCTGCTGCTGCTTTAGGAGTTTCATCTTTGTGCCTTTTTTTTGTCAATTCGGTGTGCCCCAGTGAGACAAGGGCTGCAGTGGGTGTTCTGCAGAGCTCCAGCTCAATATTGCCACGCAGCAAAAGCAGAGAAATAATAACAGCCACAACTGGGCACTGTTCTCACTGGATGCTCAGTAAAAAAGAGACTCCTTGAAATAAAGGGCTCAAAGGAAAGTGTTTCCCTTTGCATGTGTGAAATGCAGGATTGCCGAGTGACAGTCTGCAGAAATTCAGTCATTGTTTGTGGGAACTGCCCTGGAGAAGGAAGTGAATGCAAAAGCCCCACAAGCCCTACAAAAGCAGATGCAGACAGGCTGCAGAGCAGGGATTGCTGGATGCAGAGTGGGAATTCGTTGTTCTTCTGGTGCATTGAAGCAGTTGCCATTAGGATTTTATTTGGTGATGCAGTCTCCTGAATTTCTTCTTGTCGGAGTGCCCTTTGTGGGGAGGGGGCATCACTTGTGGAAGAATTCTCAAGTATCTTGGTTTAGGTAAAATACAGTAACTAAAGTATTTTTAATAATTTTTATGGAAAAAGTAGTGCGTAGACTTCCTTTGGAATAAACTGTGCTTCTTTAAATGTTTGTGTGTGTGTGTCTGTGAGCACTCCTGTGTTTTACAGAACACGCTGCAGACTGTAAATAAAACTACCAGAAAGGTGTTGAAGTCTTGTGGACTGAATGTACCATTTAATGGGAAAGGGAATAAATTATTAAGCAGCAGTTGCTAAGTGGATGCTTCCTGCAAATATCTGAAATCTTTGTGGTGTTTGTGTGCAGGTTTCAGCTGGAGTTGCCCTGGCATTGCCTCCCAGAGGGGCAGGATTGCTCCCCAGGAAGTTCTCCAGCCAGAAGTCCCTCTGGATCCAGATTATTTTTTAAAAAAAGTTTAGTTTGTCTTGGCTTTTTCTTTTTTTCCTGCCCTTTCTGGTTTGTCTCTCCATGTTCTTCTATTACAGAGGAGCCCCTCCCCAGCCCGGCCAGAGCCGCAGCCTCCTTCATGTGCCGCTGCCTCACTCGCTGCTGCTGGTGCTGGCTCAGGAATGTGCTCAAAGCCCGGCTAAGCAGGAATTGTTCCGGGCCTGCTCTGTTGAATCGCTGCCGCCGCGAGCAAAGCTGCCCCTGCTCCTTGAGGGGAGCGCTCGCTGCAGCCCGGCAGGAAAAGAGCCCAGGAAAAGCCGCGCCCTTTGCAGGAGAAGCGCTGGGAGCAGAGGGGAGAGCGGGAAAAGGCAGCGAGAGCAGCTGGGCGGGCGGGGCGGCATCAGCGCTGATCCCTCCGCGGGCAGGAGCGCATCACAAATAGTCCCTCCGGCGGATCACTCCGCGGGCGGGCGCCATCACCGCTAATACAAGTATTTATAAATTCAAAAGAACTCATTAACACAGAAGAAAGCAAGTATGCTTCATGCTGGGTGGGAAACACAGGGTCTAAGGGATAAGAATTTTAAAGTTGTTGATTTTTTTTTTTTTTTTTTTTATTTTATGAGAGAACTACATATCCCATGGCACCCACAGAGTTCAGGACGGGTAGAGAGGATGAAACAAACTTTAAAGAGAACCTTAACTGAATTAATAATTGAAACTCAAATGTCATGGGGTAGGTAGTTCTCTCATAAAATTAAAAAAAATTAATATAAAATAAACAACTTTAAAATTCTTATTTTATTATTATTCCATGTTCTTCTCCCCCTCCTGGATGAGGAATAGGGGTCGGTATTTGCGGCTGTGCACTGTAAGGAAATAAACGAGGAGTGGCTGAACCTGCCATCGCAGGTGGCTGTGATCTGGCCACTGGAGGAGAGGGTGCAGTGGATCTGGGTAGGGTACTGCCAGCATGCGGGATGGGTGAGGGGTGGGGACCCAGTGCTGCAACCTCTGGAGGCAGATAATCTGCACGTTCTCTGAGTCGGAAATAAAGGTGACGAACAAAGTCATCCGAACGCTGAAAGCGACGGTGGAAAAATGAGGGATCAGATGCCTGTTGTGGATTTCGAAGCTGTGAAGAAGGCATATGAGAAGTTGGAGTTGTATTGGTTGTTGTAAAAAAAGGAGATGAAGCTTGGGAAGATAGAGGAATGCTTTCTGAAGCTGTGCTGGTCACTATATCCTTCTCACTGAAGTGTTGAGCAGGCATTTGAGGATGAAAAAGTCCCATAAAATCAGCTGAATGTCCCTGAGAAGTTCGAGAAGAATGTGCATGAAATGGAATGTCTCGATGCGAGACGTCACTATTAATAACACGTGCTTGGTCCTGTTGTGATGGAAGAGGTGTCCACGTATAGTTGAGAAAGTCCTCTTTCTGTTCTGGAGATAAAATCGTATTTGTTTCGCTGAAATGGCACGGGAAACATGGTTCAGCATCGTGTGATTGTTGTGATAATCCTCTGAGTGGTGTTATCAGAGTGATGATAGGGGGTACATGCCGTGGTGACACGGCAGCTGTTGAAATGTCTCTGCTGTGTGTCCACGGCTGTGGCTGCGGTGCAGACGGGGGCTGTGTGGACACAGAGCTGGTAGGAGGTGTAGCTGCCGAAAGCTCCTAGGATGGAACTGCAGTAGCCGAACGAATTGCACTGCTGGCTGGAGGTGCTGTGCTTATCGGTCGTATCGGCGTGGCAGCTGAAGCGTCCGTGTGTGGCTGGAGGTGCCGGGCGGGCGGCCGGGACCGTGGGCGGGACCGGGCTGGCCTGGGAAGCGCTGGTGCCGGGCAGCGGGGCCGGGGCTGGGCTGGAAGCGGGGCCGGGGCGGGGCTGGAAGCGGGGCCGGGGCGGGGCTGGAAGCGGGGCCGGGGCTGGGCTGGAAGCGGGAGCGGGGCTGGGCTGGCAGCGGGGCCGGGGCTGGGCTGGAAGCGGGAGCGGGGCTGGGCTGGCAGCGGGGCCGGGGCTGGGCTGGAAGCGGGGCCGGGGCTGGGCTGGAAGCGGGGCCGTGGCTGGGCTGGAAGCGGGGCCGGGGCTGGAAGCGGGGCCGGGGCTGGGCTGGAAGCGGGGCCGGGGCTGGGCTGGCAGCGGGGCCGGGGCTGGGCTGGAAGCGGGGCCGGGGCTGGGCTGGAAGCGGGGCCGGGGCTGGGCTGGCAGCGGGGCCGGGGCTGGAAGCGGGGCCGGGGCTGGGCTGGAAGCGGGAGCGGGGCTGGGCTGGCAGCGGGGCCGGGGCTGGGCTGGAAGCGGGGCCGGGGCTGGGCTGGCAGCGGGGCCGGGGCTGGGTTGGAAGCGGGGCCGGGGCTGGGCTGGAAGCGGGAGCGGGGCTGGGCTGGCAGCGGGGCCGGGGCTGGGCTGGAAGCGGGGCCGGGGCTGGAAGCGGGGCCGGGGCTGGGCTGGCAGCGGGGCCGGGGCTGGGCTGGCAGCGGGGCCGGGGCTGACGTCCCGGGCAGGGCCGGGGCCGGGCCAGGAGCGGCTCGAGCCGCGAGCGGCGTTGCCGGGGTAACCGGCACTGAGGAGGGGCGGCCGATGCCGCGCCGCGCAGGCGTGGAAGCGAGGGCTCCCGAAGGCGGAAGTAAGGCCGGGATGGAAGCGGCGGGAGTGATGACGTCAGCAGCAGGCGCCGCCGTTCAAACGCGGAAGCGGCCGCGAACCCGGGCCGCGTGGGGATAGCGGGAGGGCCCGATGGAAGCTCCGGGACCGCCCCTGGCCGCGCGCATGGCTCATCTGATGGGAGGACCCCAGGCTCGGGAGGTAGGGACCTGCCTCTGCCTTGCGCCGTAACAGATGGATCGGGCGAGATGGAAACCGAGAAATATTCTCGGCACTCTCGGTTCCTACACTCGGGTGTATTCCTAGTTCCTGACATTCGTTTAAAACTACCGAATTCTTCTCTCAGGTCCCTGGCAAATGGGGCTTTGCAGCCTGGGGGAGTTCTTGCAAAACGGGGTCTAGTGAAGCGCTCTGCAGGAGTGGTTGTGCACCTGAGCGGTCATTAATTGTCTCCTCTAATGAGGGAAACGTGATTAAACTCCCGGTGCTGTGCTGCTGTTGTGTGTCGGCCTCGAGGTGTGAGACAGTCCCTGTGTCACACTGGAGTTGCTTAGTGGCTGGACTGGGACTGGGACAGGTCTTGTTGGTCAGGAACAAAAGGGAAAATTTATCTTTTGGCTTGCTTAATATCTTGGCTTTATTAATGTATCAATGTCAATTGTTGTCATTTGCTGCCTCCTGCACAGTGTGTTTGCAGCTCTGTGTGAGAGCAGACTCTCCCCTGTTGGGGAGTGAGACAATCCTGGAATATCCTGAGCTGGAAGGGACCCACAGGGATCACCCAGTCCCACCCCCGTCCCTGCCCAGACCCCCCAACAGCCCCAGCCTGGGCATCCCTGGCAGCGCTGTCCAAACGCTCCTGGAGCTCTGGCAGCCTCGGGGCCGTGCCCATTCCCTGGGGAGCCTGGGCAGTGCCCAGCAGCCTCTGGGGGAAGAACCTTTCCCTGATCTCAGCCTGAGCCTGCCCTGGCCCAGCTCCAGCTGCTCCCTGGGTCCTGTCTGTGTCCCAGGGAGCGGAGATCAGAGCTGTAGGCCCCGATGTGTTCTGACCTCACACTTCTCTACCAGAACAAACCCAGTGCCCTCAGCAGCTCTTTCATGGTCCTTCCACACCCTTCCCCATCCCCATGTCCCTTCTTTGGATGCTGTCAGCTTTGTATCTTTTTTATATTGTGGCGCCCAAAAGTGCCCCCAGGACTCCAGTACAGTTTAACAGCAATGAAAGAAAACAGTGGATTTCAACTTTGATCTCAAAAGCTGTCTCAGGCCCCTGATACTGCCTCGAAATGTCTTTGCAGTTCTTGCTTTATGACTTGTGTCAAACACGGAGAGAGTGAGACTGAGCCCCTGGGGTCAGGTTCTGTGTGAGAAGCCACACAGCAAGCCAGAAATCTTTGCTCCAGATCACCAGAAATTTACAGTATTGAGGGCGGAAATACTGAGAGTTGAGTCTTGGGAGCTGAGCCAGGAAAGCAGCACCTCTGCCATGGGCAGATTTGGCACGTGGAGAGAGCTCGAGCAGCTTGCAAGAGGTCCCAGCAATGTGTGTGTGGAGCTGGGAGGAGCATGAGTTGCAGTGTCGTGTTTGGAGTCCCCCTGGGTGAGGATGTAGGAATAGACTGGAGTTTTTGGTGACTGAGGTTTCTTTTCTGTGGCAATAATTGTTCTTGGCCACATCATTTTGGTTTGTTACTCGCCTGTGGTTTGTTCTACAGGCCTGTTTCCTTTCTCTCCTACTATGGTGTCTCAGTTATCTTCAGCAGAGGCTCAGCAATAACTAAACTTGAGCTTAGATACTTAAACTTCAGTTCAGAGTAGATACGCAGAAGAAATCCTTCCCTGTGAGGGTGGGCAGGCCCTGGCACAGGGTGCCCAGAGCAGCTGTGGCTGCCCCTGGATCCCTGGCAGTGTCCAAGGCCAGGCTGGACACTGGGGCTTGGAGCAGCCTGGGACAGTGGAAGGTGTCCCTGCCCTTGGCAGGGGTGGCACTGGATGGGCTTTAAGGTCCCTTCCCACCAAGGCCTCGTCTTCCTTTGCCTTCAGTGTCTGCCTCAGAGTTTGTACCCAAACCAAAGTGAGGTTGGTGTCACCTTCTCTAAACTGGGAGAACAGATCACTCCAAGCTGTGGGGAGATGGAGAGGCTGTAGGATGGAGAGGGTGCAGCCCTGCAGACGCCGAGCTGTGGGGTTGCTGCTTTCAACAGCCTCGTTGTTGCTGCGGACACAGCTCAAGGTGGGTCTGAGAGAGACAAACTCTGCTTTTGGGGGTTTGTGTTGATGAGGAGGGGAGGGGAGGTCGCTGCTCTGCTTCTTGTAACTGCTGTGGCAGAGCCAGGAGCCCAAGGCAGGACAAGGGCAAAGCAAACCTCTCCGAGCTCTTGGGTTCTCTTCATTCCCAGATATTCTGATTCCTGCCCAAGTCCAAGTTCATTGTGCTGTGCAGGATGCAAGTTTAATCAGGTTTTAGTGCTGGTTTAGCTGAGTGTTTCTAGGGCTTGAGGATGAAGCCAAATGCTCTGCACTGAAAAAGTGATGGATGTTCAGCACGAGATTCTCTTCAGGAACTGGCACGAAAAGTGGTTGCTGAAGCTGAGGGAGAATTCACAGCTTGGCTGGAAGAGGGAGAAGTGCTCACTGCTGGTCTGTCACTTCATCCTCATGAGTGAGTCTGGGAGCTCCCGAGATCGGCCAGGCTGCAATTTCAGATAGTTTAGATGGGCTGGCCTTGAAAAAATCATATTTTGGTGCCTGGAGCAAAAGCTGAAGGTGGCAGGAAGTGGCAGCAGTGGCAGGGAACTGAAGTGACACCACCCTGAGCTCAGAACTAATTTTGGTTGTGACCTTGAGCAGTCCCTGGGCCACACCAGAGCTTTTTGTGTCACCTGCTTTGGGAGGTTCTTCCTTGGCCGTGGAGAAGTTGGGTCTGGCACAGGTCTGCTGTGGAGCACCTGTGCCACCACCTTTAAAGAGCCACCCTGGAGGTGTCAGTGAGCCCCTCAGTGCCTGCCCAGCCTAGAGCAGGGCTGGGAGGACAGGGGGCTCAGGGAGTGCTCATTCCTGGTGGTGTTGGAGCTCTGAGCCCAGCCCTGAGCTGGGTTTGTGGCTCTGAGGGCACGGGGAGTGTCCGGAGCAGGCCTGGCCTGGGCAGAGTAGGAACTCCTGGAGTAACTCCTGAGTAAGCCACACCTTCCACGCGAGAGGGAGGTACTCCCAGAGTCAGGCGCTGTCTCCTCAGAGGTGCTTTGGGGTTTAATTCTGTTCTCACAGTGACTCCTCTCACCTGGGAACCCCGTGGTTACCTACAGAGGGTCTGAGGCCTTAGGGATGTAAATATGGACAGGAGGGATTGGAATCTGCCTATCAGGGAATCTTCCCCTTGCCCAGAGGAGAGTGTGCAGAACTCTTCTGTGTGATGATAATGTTTTCATACTTTAGGTGTAAAAATAAAAAATGGGAGAAATCTCGTTTTTCTGGCAGCACGCAAAGAACTTTCTTCTGTGTCACCGCTAAAACTCTGTGAGGGGATGAATACCTGGGAATCTGAAAGAGACATAGCTGGAAAGCATCAATATGAATGGATTTTTCTGCTTCTTTTTGCACTTGAAAGAAAGGTGAAAGTTACAGGCTGAGTCAAGCTTTTACCCTTTATTTCAATCAACTCAGTTATTGCTAAATATGGCTACACACAGGTAGCCCAGGTGACAGAGCTGCCTCCAGCTGCTCCTTGGCCCCAGTGTCCCACGTGGGATGCTTGAGTTATCCACTGAGAGCCCCCTTGAGACTGGAGCACAGGTAAATCTGCCTGTCTGAAGGGCAGGATTGTGTCCTAAGTCCCTCCTCATTCCTTCCTTTCCTCAGGCCCCACCATTGTGGCTTGGGTGGCAGTGGCACGTTGGAAAGCCCTGGGGGTGCCAGCTGGGGTGAGAGCTCGGGGTGCCAGCCCAGGCTCCACCAGCACTTGGCCCACACTGGGGCACAAATTGAGAGATGAACTCTTGGAAGCTTGTCCTGAGGAGGATGAGTGGTACCTGCTGGCGAAATTCGGTGCTTTCACAGAGCTGTGATAAACCCCAAAGTCTTAGACTGCCAACCTACAGCCTCTGCACCGTCACATTCCCCAGTTGCATTTTGTATTGGAATTTTACCTGCTCCCACCTGCGTCCTCCTGCTGGCAGTGCCAGCAGCCCACGTGCTGCCTCTCCTGAGAGCAAGTTCCTGCCTGTTTCCTCTCCCAGCCCCAGCTCTTGCTTCCCTCTGGCAGAGGCAGCTTTAGGTGCAATATCCTGATGTTTCTGCGAGTGGGTTTTGGAATAAACCTACACACAGGATGTCCATGGGTTGCTGCTATGGATTCTGTGAAAGGTGATCAGGAAAAGCAAGTTCAGAGTTACTCAGGGGATTCTCTGATTCCTGCCCATCTCACGGAGCTGCTCAGGGTGAAACTATTACTCCCATGCTTTTTATTTTGCTCCTCTTAGTGCTGGTTTTTCCCCAGGTAAGTCAGTGCTGGAGCAGCCCTTGTGGGTTTATCTGTGATGAGCAGTGGTTGTGTCTGCACACGGAGATAGCAGATTCCAGCTGTAGTGTGCAAACGTCGGTGCTTTGTGCCTTAGTGCACAGCCACATTTGTCAGCTGACAGGGCTGATGCGATGAGAAAACCTCGCACTCTCCAATAACCTGAGCACAGGCACTTCCTGCGTTGTTACATTTAACCAAAGCTCTGATAAAAAATACTACATTATTCTAATGGAGACCAGATTCCGCGTTATCATAGTTTACGTTTTTGGATAGTCTTTGATTGACTCTGGTGGGAAGGGAGGTGAATCAGTATCTTGTACTTTAGGGAAAGATCTAGGGGAGAATTGAATTGTACTTCCTTGGAATTCACATCACCCGCCCTTAGTCGGAGATGTTGATCTTGAGAACAACAAGCAGAGAACAGCCCAGGAAGGGCTGAACGTGACAAAACAGTGCAGAGCATACAGAAATCCTCTTTGCTGTGTTCATCATTCTGTCTTCATCTTGGATTGTTTCCACCCTTCTCCTCCACCTGGAAGTCACAAGCATCCTGCAGTGGCAGGTACTCTGGGTTCTTCTGCCAGGAGTAGTCTAAGAACAGCTTTTGCTGGGAGCAGCTCTGACCTTGCTGAAATCACTGCTGAAACCTCCCCTGACTCTTGCAGTGCCAGAATTTCAGGGTGCCAGTGGTGAGGCAGGGACTGAGCCTGGTTCATTGTCCCCAGAGCTCGGGTAGTACAGGACAGTCAGGCCAGTAAAGCCCCTGCTCAGGGCTGGGAACGAGATCCTGGCCGGCTTTCCCTCTCTGCCCCTCTCTGCAGTCCTGCTGGGCTATGTCATGCTACTATGTTACAGCATTGTTCCATGTCTTTTTTTTTTTTTGGAAGTAATGCCGGATATTGGCAGTCAGGGGCGATGGAGCGAGGTGAGCAGTGACCGGTGGACAGAATGAGTTGTTACGGCCTCGGTCTCAATTTTTGGAGCAGCTCTAAGCATCCGTTGTTGTTTGTGTGTTTTAGGTGGTCCACTTGCAGGATGTCCTGGCCCTGGATGCTGGAGGGTGCAAGCCTAAGGTATAGGTGTGGTGTACTTCAGTCGGAGCAGGGAGGCTGTGGTTTCACAGTCTCTCAGCATGTTTTGTGTGTTTTTGCTTTGCTTCTCTGCAGGTGCTGCTGCTGCCCTGGGCGTGCCAAGGGCCAGAGGCGAGCAGGTGAGTTGGCATTTAGGTGGGGTGGCTGATAGGCCAGCGGTCTATGGCAGCGTGCTGAGCGTGTCCCTTTTCATTGTGCAGGTTTGTCCTGGCCACCTCCAGAGTCAGATCAGGATTTGAGGTGAGCCGGGGCAGTGGTGTGGAGTAGCCCGGGGATGCTCTTCTGGAGGGCAACAGTGACGTTTTCTGTTTTGTTGTCTTAGGTACCGTGAGCAGGTGTGGAGCTGAAGTTTGGAGAGAGCAGGTAAGCGCTGAGCCTCGGCAGTTTCGAGGGAGGGGGCCTTGCGGAAGGGGTCTCTTTTGGCGTGTGTTGTCAGAGGCTGAATTTTCTCCTTGTTCTCCATCTTTCGCAGCTGCCAAAGCGGACCGTGGGGAACGTGTTGACACCTGAGGTGCTGATGCATTTTTTCTGCCAAGGATGGATTTTGTCCGTTTGTCTTCAGAAAGCTAAGTGTTGGGAGCGGTGGTTGGGAGAAGGGAAAGGCCTTTGGAGTTCCAGGAGGCAATTGGAAGTTAGCTTAGAGGAGAGGGCTGTTGTGGGAGGGCCCCTTGGAAGTAAAGGGAGAGGGTTTCTCCTCAGCATCACCCGAGCCTTTGCTGGGCAGGGCAGTTCCCACCCATCTCTGTCATCGGCCTTTGAGTCTCGCCGTCATCGTGGATCTTTTTGCCCGAGGAGCTCGCCTTCGGGTCTGGCACGATCGCCACGGTCTCCATTTCACCTACTCGCTGGCGTAGCCGCCCGCGGGCATCTTGGCCACTTGCTGGATGGTCAAAGGTAAGGGATCAAAGCTCGGGTTGTCAAGGAATGGGTCAAGGGGTCAAAGGTCAGGGGATAAAAGGTCAAGGCTCGGGCTCAGGATTAGAGGTTCCAGCATGATTTTCCGTGGTGGTTCCCAGTGTGGGGACACGGGGTGTGGGGTCAGTGGCGCCGGGGGCGGGCAGGAGCCCCGTGGGCAGTGGCCGGCAGCGGCGGGGACGCCTCCGTACGGTCGCGCCCCTCCAGTGCCAGCAGAAGCCCCCCTGCGCCGTGCGGTGCCCGGCCCCACTCCTTGCCCTCCCCGCCGCTGCCTTCCCGCACTCCCACCGCACCCCCTGCTCCCCTCCAGCCCAGGGAAATGCAGGAAAACACAAAATCATCGAGGTGGAACAGTCACCGGAGCTGCCCGAGCCATCCCCCCGCCTGAAGGCGGCAGCTGCCCAGAGCCAGGGGCACCCAGCAGGATGCAGCTCCTCTTTCCCAGGAGCTGGAGGCAGGGTTTCCCAGGCAGGGGGAGCAGGGAGAATTTCAGCTCCCAGCAGCTCTCTGTGAGTGCTGGATGGACTCTGGGCTGAGCCAGGTGGGAGGTGTGGGTGGTGTTCATGTCCCCAGGAGCTGCTCAAATCCACCTTAAACTCCTGGAATGGTCTGTGCTGGCAAGAACCTTACAGACCATCCTGTTCAGCCCCTTGCCATGGTCAGGGACACCTTCCTGGGGTGTCTGTGCCAGAGTGGTGGAATGGGCAGGACTTTCTCCCTGAGCCCAGTCCCGGGCAAGATTGGGGTTCCCATGGGAAGAAGCCTGTGAGCTGCATTTCCGGAGCTGGGAGCCTCCATGCCCGGGAGTGTTTCCAGTACTGCTCTTTGGCTTTTTCCATAACTGGGCATGATGTTTCTCCCCAGAGCAAGGTGGTTTTCCCTGGATTGTTGGGGTTACACACTGGCTGTTTGACAGCTCTGTTGTCTCTTTGTCCTGAATGGAAGAGTGAGGAACGGGGGATGCTCCCGACTGTCCCAGGGATGTGGGAACAGCCCAGTTCCACTGAGGAATGTGACGCCCAGCTCGTGGCGTGTGCCCTGAGATGGTCTTTGCTGTTGTTTTGTCCTTAGAGCCTGTTGGAGTGCTGGCCTGGATTTGGGAGGAGCCAAGTAGCCTGGAGCAGTGAGGTTTTTCCTGTCAGAAATCCATGCTGGGGATGTTTTCCCTGGCTGTCCCAAGGGGAAGGAACAGCTCTGGAGTTTTTGCAGCCACAGGCTGGGGATGCATCCCCTGAAAACCAGTTCAGGATCGTTCATCTGACTCTGTCCCTGACCTGTGGCTTCCAGGGAGCCTTCTGGTCTTCTGGATATTCCCAGGAGAGGATATTCCACCACCTGACTTTTAAGCCAGGAATTCCAAACCCAGTAAGTCGGTCACATTCTATGGGAGCTGCCCCAATGGTGGGATGGCAGAGGGCACACCCCACGCTGCTGTTTGGGACATTCCTGACTGGAACGGGAGCCAGCTGGGCATTTTGGAGCACTGAGGCCACCAGGGCAGCCTTGAGTGGCATTCCCAGGCAATGCTGAGGCATCCCATGCCTGTGGCAACACATGCCTGATGTGGAGCAGAGAGAGGAAGGGAGAAATTCTGAGTTGATGGGAGGAATGGAATTGGGCTTTCCAGAATGGAATTGGTATAGGTGCTGATGGTATCATGGAATCATGGGGTGGCTTGGAAGGGACACAAAGACCCTCTGGGCTCTGTTATCCCATCCCGTGGCAAAGAACACGTCCAAAACTGCCTCCTCACCCCCATGGAATGGCAGTGGGTGTTGGGAGCTCTGGCTGGAGCACCTGGAGACCAGGTAAGAATAGCAGTGGCATTGTTTTGGCTGCTGCTGGATGTGGTTTTCTCTTGTCAAGATGTTCCTCTGATTGATATTTTCACAGTAGCTTGCTAGGCCTCATTTGAGGATAATTCCAAGAATTTGGAAGTCGTTGGAAAAGAATGAGGAAAAAAGGTGAACCTGATCCAATTCTAGTAATTCTGAACTTCTCTTGCAGCACCGTTCCAGGGGAAAGCTGGTGAAAGGATAAAGATGCAGAGGAACAAGTGTTGTAAACCCCCTTGCCTCCCTGACAAAGCAAACCTTTCTGCAATCCCAGTAAATCTCTTGGAGAAACTGTGGGATCATAAGGTTTCCTAGGAAAGGAAAACTAAGGACAGAGATGAGGAAATAGGCTTCCAATTAACAATGATTTGATGGAGGTAGGAATGATTCTTGTATGTTTGATGCACCCCTTTTTATTCCTGGGATAATTTTAAATGATTTCTTTAAAAAATCATTTCGATTTGGGAATTCAGATTAGAGAGGAAACGATGCAAAATAAATGCAGGGAGAGATCACAGAATCATCCTGGAATGGCGGAATAATTTGGGTGGGAAGGGACCTTAAGGATCACCTCATTCCATCCCCAGGGTGCTCCAAGCTGCGGCCAGCCTGGCCTTGAACACTTCCAGGGATGGGGCAGCCACGATTTCCCTGGGTTTACGGGCACAAGAGGAAATTTCCAGCAGGAACTGAGGGGTTTCCCTTGCTCTGCCTGGCCCTAGCAGGGCTTTGGGAGGCAGAGGCTGTGGGAACAGGAGCTTTGTCCACTGCCTTGGAGGAGTCTCTGATGTCCCAAAACCCAGCAGAGCAAGTGGCTGTGGTTTAACATCCCGTTCAAAGGAGATGCCAGGCCAGGAACGGGAATGGACTGCAGAGCAGGGATGGTGGCCAGCAGAGGGGTGAGTGTCCAGGGGGTCCCAGCAGTCCATCCCTGCTGCCCAGGTTTGGGATGAGCAGGCTGGTGAGTGTCCCTGTGCTTGCTCTGCAGGATGAGGAAGCCAGGCCTGCTGAGGAGGAAGATGAGGAGGTGTGGGAGGATGGAGACAACGGCCACCAAAGGCTGGGGAAGGCACAGATCCAGGTAGGAGACGTTGCCTTGCGAGGAGAGGGACTTGTCTGTCCCGTTGGAATTTGGGGCGTGAGGCCAGTGGAACAAAGGCTTTGATTCCATTTTCTTGCTCGGGTTTTCACGTGCCTTAAGAGAGCTTTGTGAAAATGTCATTATCCCTGATTGAGTCTCTGAAAAACAGGGATTGAAGCTTTCAGAAGGGGCCCAACCCTGCCTGCATGTATCCAAGTGCAGCCCCCACTCCCTGTTTTTGTGTACAGCTGGGATGAGACCTCAGCTGCTGTTACTTGCCAGCTCACAAGTTGTGTAGCTCAGAGCCTCAGCCATGAAGGGCCAGGCTGTGTTTAAAACAGCCCAAGGTGCCAGAGAGCTGGAGTCATTTCCTAGCAGGTAACTTGACTTGGAAGCTGCATTCTAAAATTTGTCCGCATTTAATTGATGTCCCACATGGAGACACCTAAAGAAGCAGAGGTGGGGTGTTCCTAAGAAAAGAGCATCTAAATTCTTTGGTGGTAGAGGGCTTAAAGTCTGAGTGAGGTGCCTTTAGGACACTTCCATTCCAGTATCTGAATAGAATTTAAATGAAGTAGCCAAATCCTGACAAGCTTGTATGAACTCCAAAGCCTCTGCAAGTGGTTTACAGCCAGGGAAGGAGATAAGAGTCTGGAGTCTCTTCCCCAAAACCTGGCTCCTGGTTTCTTTGGCCAGGCATAGGAAGAATTGTGTATTCCCTGGGGCTCTCCTTATGGGGAGAGGTTTACTTATGTGCCCTGGGTTTATTCAGTGCATCTTCAAAGTGATGGAAACTGATTGCATTGAAATGCCAGGGGTGCCAAATGTTTTCCCCAGGCAGAGCTCGGAGCCAGCCCAGTGGGAAGGGGTTTAGTGGCCATTTTCCCGCTCCCTCGGGGCAGCAGCACTGGAGCACTCGCAGCCACCCGTGCCCGAGGTGCCGAGTACTGGCAGGAGGCAAAGCCAGGGACTGGGCAGGAGGAGCTTGCAGTGCTCCTGGAATCGCAGAGCTGGAGCTGTGGGTTAGAACTGCCAGGAGCTGCTGCCTCACTCAAACCTTGTTTAAAGCTCAGCATCCCTCCTGCTCCCTTGGAATGATTGTTGCTTCTGTTGTTGCTCTTTCCCGATCCATTATGATTATTATTGTAAATTCCCACTCCATTTCTTCCATAGCCCTTTGCTTCCCAGAGGTGGTGCTTTAGGCAAGCCCCTCCAGCCTGGGAAGGGGCTTTTGGCTCCAGACTCAGTCCCAGTCCCCATGAGCAGCTGGAGCTGTGCTGTCCCCAGCAGGTGCCTTTCCTTCCTTCCCTGCTGCACTTTGGCTTTTTGAGGGCTCTCTAGGGGGCTGAGGGAGAAGTTCTTTGTCATTCCAGGGCAGCATAAGCCCTGATCCCACTCAAAGCAGGAGGAATCATTCCATCCTTGTTTTTGGATACACCTTTGGTGTTCTCTCTCTTTTGCTGACACTGTGTGGTGAAGCAGCAGCTCCCTGGAATAACTTTTATTTGTAAAACAATGAATTCCCTGCTGGAATCCCAGTCCCAGCCCCCCAGATCAAGGTGCAGTTTAAGGCCTTACACCCTGACCAGGACAAGTTCCTGTCCTTAGACATGGAAAACAGGGGAAAACTCAGACTGGATTGGAGCCAGCATCCAGAATGGGGAGAGTGAGGCAGCGTGCTTGGCCCAGGCTGGGGCTGGTACAGGGGGTGTTCCCCATAGGATGACACCCGTTTGGAGCAGATGCTTCTCTTCCTTTGTCCAAAGTCCAATGGCAAAGGAGTGAAGAACCCACAAGTGGGGCCTGGAAGGAAAACAGTTCTGTTAAAATTAGGCAAAGAATGCACTAAGAAAAAATGGACATCCTTTTTAGGTATGAAAGTAAGTAGGGGAAAAATGTTGAAAAAGAGCTCTTTTATTTGGTGCCACCTCTCATTTTTTTATGGATAAAACCCTCTAGTGAGCAATCAGAACAGGAGTGGGAAAGCCAGGAGCCTTTGACTTCCACAGTGGACTTAATTGCCATGCTTAATTTCAACAATTTCTTCTTTCTCTCAGGCCAGGAAAACCCACTTAACTTGTCCCATCTTTGCCAAAAGCTTTGGTGTTTGAGCAGCCAAACCCAATGGGCTCTGGCCCCACCAGCCTGTACTGGAGGGCCCCTGGTCCTGCCCATGGTGTGGGATGAATCCCCAATTGTCCCCAGAGGGGGCTGCCCTGGTCCCTGCAGTGCCCAGCACCTGAGACACAGAGAGAGCCCTGTCCAAAGGGGCTCCTTGTCAGGAATGTGGCAGCAGCCCCAGGAGCAGGCTGGAGGTGAGAACTGGGGCTGTGTTTGAGACTGACCAGGTCAGCTCAGTGTTTACCTGTGGGGGGAGTTTGGCCCCCCATGCTGAGTTGAAGCTGGATCAGGGTGACAGATGCTGCATTTTGGGCACCCTGAGAGTTTCTCTCCCCCTTGGAGATTTCCTGCAGGGATGGGGCAGGGCAGGGAGCAGAATTAACCCTGCACCTCCCATGGGCACTGCTGGCCTTTGTCTCTCTGCTGTGCCATCAGCCTGTGGGAATTTGCTGCTGCTGCTGCCACCCCACCTGGGGGCTGCGTGCTCCTGGCAGCCCTTCCCAGCCCCACACCCGAGCTCCAGCGCTGCCTCCAGGCTGTGTTGGGAGAGTTTGCTGGGAATGTGCCTCATCCCTGGGAGTATCCTTTCCTTCCAGAGTGGCTGGATGGAGCTTCTGGGCTTGTCAGCTTCAGAGTTTGCTTGCAAAAGTCACTGCAGGGAAGAATGACAAGGAGGTTTGTCAGAGTGCTGCTGTCAGACCCCACCTGCCAGTCTGGGCTTTGGCTTGGAGGTTGTTGTGTATTGGCCCTGCAGGGAATGAATGTCCCCTTCCCACCTCAGCCCAGCAGATCCCAAGGGCTCTTCCTGGAGTACTTACTCTTTGCTTCCCTTTGGGATAACTTAATCTGCACCCTTCCAGGAGCAATTCCTTGGCTTCTCCTGGAGAAAACCCCATGGCAGAGGCAGTGTGCAAAGGAGCCCAGAGCTGTGCTTGGAGCAGGGAGTGCTGAGAGCTGCGTGTGCCTCTGCTGCCCCAGGCTGGCAATATCCCCATGGAACAGACTGGGCAAATGGCATTAGAGGGAGCACAGTCCCTTCCTGGAAGAGGTTTTCTCCTGTGCAGATCAGGCATGGGGCAGGAAGGGAACTTTGGAGATCAGCTGCTTTCCCCCAGAAAGCATCACTCACACCAGCATGGATGACATGACCTGTGCCCACTGCTCACCATGCACCTGGCCAGAATCAAGAGCAAAGGTGGGTTTGGGGGTGAGCACTTGAAATAACTTTGAAAGAGAAGCAATCACCTTTTGCTGCTTCTTTCTTTCTTGCAGATGCTGGGATTGCCTCTGGGCACATGGGCTGAGCTCTCCCTGCAGGGAACTGTCAGGCCTTAACAGCTGTGAGGTTGTGTTCTTCTCAGTGGGGAACTGGAAATAATTATTAATTAATTGCAGAAATGTTTTCTGAACCTTTCCCCTTTCCTGGTAGATCTTCTCTCTCTGCCTCTGAATTTACAGCTGTTCCCTGGTGTCATTGGCCCTGCCTGAATTCCTTGCAGCTCCTCACTGGGAAAACCTGGGATGACTTTGAGGGGACAGAGGAGACATTTTCAGCTGAAAACCTGGGGTGACTGAGAGGGGACACAAGAATTGTTTGTGTAGGAAAATGGGAGGTGATGTCAAGCAGAGCAAGGTGGCATTTTTGAGGGAAAAGCTGAGGTGATGTTTAGGGGAACGAATGCACATTTTTGGGGCAGAAAAGAGTTAATATTGTACAGGAAGGAAAAACTGGGGGGTAAAACTTGATGTAATCTGTAGGGGACAGAATGAATATTTTGGAGCAAAAATGAGGTACTCAGTAATAGACAAAGAAGGAAAATTTTGGAGGCCAAACTTGACAAAGTCTCAAGAGCAGAGAATGAACACTTGGAGGGAAAAAGGAGGTGATGAATACTGAGCATGTGGGGAAAATTTGGGGGCTAAATCTGAGCTAATCTCTAGGGGAGAGCATGAACACACTGAGGTAACATGAGGGAATCAGTTGTGGGCAGATAGGGAAACTTGTGTAAAAATAATATTAAATAAGCTGTAGAAAGAACATTTTGAGGTAAAAATGAGGTAAGCAGTAGTAGACAGATGGAAAACTTTGGGGGTAAATCTTGATAGAAGCTACATGGTAGAAAGGAAATAAATATTGAAGGAAGAATGAGGGAATCAGTAGTGGACAGGTAGGGGAATTTTGGGGGGTCAAACTTGAAATGATCTAAAGGTTGAGAATGAATCTTTTTTGGTAAAAATGAGGTAATAAGTTGTGGACAGTTCAGGAAAATTTTGGGGGTTAAACTTGAGGTAATCTCTAGGGAGAGTGTGACCACTGACATGAACTGAGGCAATCACTGGGGCTAGGCAAGGAAATTTGGGGTGTAAAACTTGGGAAGATCTGTAGGGCAAAGAATGAACATATTGAGGAAGCAATGAGGTGATCAGTAGTCAAGATGAGGTAGAATGTGGGGGGCAAACCCTGAGGTAATTATGTAGGAACCATAAGTGGTTTTGAGAAAAAATCTGACCTAATTTGTAGGGGACAGAATGAACATTTTGGGGGTAAGACGGACATAACCTGCGTGGTTTGGGTTTTAAAATCTAGTCAGTGCACAGGGGACAAAATAGACATTTTGGTGATAAAATCCGAGTTCATCTGTAGAAGAAAGAACTCATGTTTTGAGGTAAAAAGGAGGTGATCAGAACTGGGCAGGTAGAGAAAACTGAGGGGGTAAAATGTGAAGTCATCTCTAGGAGAGAGCAGGAGCATCCTGAGGTAAACTGAGGGAATTGCTGTGGACAGGTGGGTAAATCTGGCAGGTAAAACTTGAGGGAATCTCCATGGTAGAAAATGAGTATTTGGAGGTAAAAATAAAGTACTCAGTCAGTGGTGGAGATGTACGGAAAATGTTGGAGGTAAAATCTGAGGTGATCTGTAGCAGAGAGCATGCACTTGATGGGGTAAACTGAGGTAATCACTTATGGACAGGTAGGGAAGTTCAGAGGGGTAAAAATTGAAAGCATCTGTAGGGCAAAAAATGAAAAGATTGAGGTGGAAATGAGGAAAGAGGTAGTGGACAGGTGGGGAAAGTTTTGGGGGCAAATCTTGTGGTAATCTCCAGAGCAGAGAAAGAATGCTTCCTTGTAAAAAATGAGGAACTCAGAAGGAGGCAGATGGGGACATTTTGGGGGTAAAATCTCAGGTCATCTCAAGGTGAGGGAAGGACTATTTGGAGGTCAACTCAGCACTCACTGTGTCTTCCTTCCTTGGCATCAGCTGGCAGGGAAGGGAGAAGAGGCCTCAGGCTGGAGAGGGGCAGGAGAAAGGCACTGTGGGCAAAGGCACCTCCCTGGCATCCCCAGGGCACCTGTGGGGAACACAGTGGACACTTTGGGAGCAAAGGGAGGTGATGGCATTGTCCCTTTGGGGGATGCTGGCATTTAGATCATTCCATCCATTTGCCTGCTGACATTTCCCAGCCCAGGGGCTTTGGCTGCCAGGGCAGCACAAAGATTGTTCCCTGGGTGGTGCGCAGATTTGGGGGTTGGCTTTGCTAGTTCAGATGAATTCTACCCAAAGCCCTGAATTCCCTGCTGAATTGCCACTGGCATAGCCTCCCAGCGCCTCCTGGAGCATGGATATTCCCATGCAGAGCTGCCTATTTAACACCAGCTGTGGCAGGACCCAGCAGAGCTTCCAGGGAAGCTCAGCAGGGTCAGGGCAAGGACAGCTTCATGTTCCATAGAATTTGCTGTTTGTAACCCTCATCCCCCAGCCCCCCCCCCCCCAATGTCCCTGGGGGCACCTGACAGAGTTCCCTGGAATTCAGCTGCCTGCACCCCCCGAGCTGGGGCTCCAGGTGATATTTGAAAGCAGGAACAGGCGCTGGCTGGACACGCTCCCAGCCTGTGCTGAGGCAGCCCCTGTGCCCACGGGAGGACTTCTCTCCCTGCAGGAGTTGATTTCATTCCAGAGCCTCAGGAGTGGCCTCTGCAAGTTCTTTTCCCTCAGGAAAGGGATGCACATCCCTGCCTTCAGGGCACCTGCAGTGGGAGCCACCTGGGAAAGCTTTCCATCAGTTGTGCAGTTCCAGCTGGCTCCCCAAAAACTCCCAACTCAATCCAAAGAGATTTCTCTGACTCTGACCTTTCATTTGAAGGCATCTCTGAGGGCATTGCTTGGCATTTCATTGCTGTGGGGGAAGCTTGCCTTGGCTTTAACACTGCTGAGGGATGATGGCCTCAGGCTGGAAGGGAAGGCATTTTGGGTGGCTGGGACATAGCTGGCAGGTGTGTGGGAGGTCAGCACTGGGAATTGCTGTCTGAGCCCCTCTGCAAACAGCCCATTCTGACATTGCCCAGTGCCAGCTGTTCCTTGGGGCATTTTTGGGGTGTCAGTGGGGTCTGTCGGGACTGAAGCATCTCTGGGTGCCTGTTCAGAGCAGCCCCTGGCCGAGGGGCCGTGGGCAGCCCTTTATCCATGTCCATCCCAGCGCTGCCCGGGCAGCCCAGTGCCCGTTCCGGGGATGTGTGTTTGGCACACTGCGTGCCACGGGCAGGACACTGCAGGCACAGCTCCTCTCTGCAAATCCAAAGCACAAGAGCTGCTGCTTCCCTTCCTGGGCCTCCTGGCCTTCTCCTTCCCCCCATTCCCTGCCAGCTGGGACACACGGAAGGAGCACCAAGGAACACTCCTGGCAGTGAGCAGGAGTTGCTGAGAGCTCTGTGCAGCTCTGGGCCACAAAAGCTGGCCCAGCCTCAGCAGCCCCTGGGATTTTGGGCTGTGAACACTCACCTGTGGGAAAGGCCCCTCTGCAGGCAGGAGCAGCCCTGACCTTCTCCAGAAGAGCTTTGGCCATGGACCAAGTGAACCCTCAGGACTTGCCTTGCTCATTTCTCCCTGGAAAGGGCCATGGAACAAGCACCTTTACAGCTGTTGGGTAAATCCTGGAAAGGGCAGGAAATCAGGGTTATGGGAAGAGTTCAGTGCTGTCACACAACTGCTCACCTGTGTTGTTGCATGATCAGGTGCTGGCCATGGAGCTCTGCCCTATGGCAATTACAGGGGCTGGTGTGGCAAGCAGCATTAGCATAAAAGAAGGAGTTATATTTGCATAGGAATGATCTTGCTGGCACTTGGCATTCCTATCCCAGGCAGGACATTGCCAGGAGCTGAGATTGGCTTGGCTGGAGCAGGGTGCTGAGAGTGCCCAGGTGTGGGTTCAGTGGCCAGAGGAGCCATTCACATAAGGGTTCGACTTGGTGGTCCTTGTGTAGCCATTGCCACTCAGGATCTCCTGTGCTCTGGAAATAAAGAAGAAACATTTTTCCCTGGCCTTTTAAAGCCAGAGGTTTTTGCAGTGGAGCGTGCAAGCCGCAGAGAAAGCGGGGGGGAGGAAGGAGAGCATCAGGTCTCAAGCGGCAGTTGTGGGATGAACGGCTCAAGCAGCAGCGAGCCCCGGCGAGGCCCCGGTCCCGCAGCGGGTGCAGTCAGAGCAGGAGCGGCAGCAGCGGCCTCGGCGCCAGCGGCCGGGCCGGGGGAGCGGCTCGTCCCGCTGCAGGCGCGCTGGTTGGGCGGGGGCGCGGCGGGCGGGAGGCCCCGGGGGAGCGGCCCGGGGCAGGGGGAGCGGCGGCCTCAGCAGTGCCGGGGCTGGGGGAGCTCCGCGTCCCCGCGGGGGCTGCGGGCGGGGCCGGGCCGGGAGCGCCGGCGCTCCGGTTGCGCCAGGGGGCGCCCCACAGGGCGGGCGGCGCTGAGGGAGCGGCGGCCTCGGGGGGTGCCGGGGCGGGCACGGGCGGTCCCCGCGGCCCGCCCGCTTCCAGGCGCGATCCAGCGCCTGCTGCGGGGAAGCGCCGCCCTCCCGGCGGGCCCGGCACCGGCACGGCCCCGGCTCCCCGCGGCCGCAGCGGGAGCGTAGCCGGAGCTCCGGCGGGAGCCCAGCCCCGCGCTGGCCGCAGCCGGAGCGGCAGCGCCGGGCTCGGCGCCAGCGCCAATCCCGGAGCGGCACTTGCCAGCCGCGGCGATCCCGATGCCTAATGCCATCCCCCATCCCACCTCAGTTCTCCGAGCCCGGCAGCCGCACCCCGCCCGCCGAGAGACAAGCGGCTCGGCCCGGGACCCCCAGCAGACACCGACAGGACCCAGCCCCGAATCCCAGGGCCCGGGTCCCGTTCCCACCTCAGCGCCTCGGGCTCGGCGCAGCGCCGGGAGCAGCCCCCGGTGCCGGGCTCCGCACAGCGCTCCGAACGACGGTCCCGCCACAGCCCGGGAGGAGCAGGATGAGCATCCACCGCACAAAGCGGAGCGGGTGCGGATCCGCCGGCATTTACGGGCGCGGGCGGGGCGGGGCGGGCCCGGCACAGGTGTGAAGGGCGGGGTCCGCACAGGTGCGCGGGGCCCCAGAGCGGCTGCGCGGGGCGGGGCCGAGGGGATTTAAGCCTCGGGAATCGGCGGCGCCGCCATTTGCTCCCTCGGCGCTCGGTGGGAACGGTTGTGGCCGGACCGGGCTCTAGATCTCTGTATTTCCATATTTCTATGTCTCTGTAGTTCTTTTCCTTTATATTTGTGTTTGTTTGTCTTCTTCTAACCCTTCTCCGTTCTCCCCCCTCTGCCTCCCCTCCCCCACCCCCTACACCCCCCCCCCTACCCCCCCCCTCTCCCCCCTAGCCCTCCCCTCCCTCCCCCCCCGGCCCGGTCCCCCCCATCCCCCCTCCCTGTCCCCCTACACACCCCAACCCTGCCCTACCCCTCCACCCTCTCTCCCCTTCTCCACCGTTCCTTCGCCCCCATCCCGGGTCCCCCCTGCCCCCTCACCCTGCTCCCCTTCCCCTCCCAGTTCCCCCCACCTGCCCTCAATCCTCCCCCTCCGTCTCCCACCTTTCCTTCCCCCTCCACCTCCCCCTGTTCCTCTTCCCTCGTTTCCCCTCTGCACCTTGACCCCCCACTTGTGCTCCGTCCTCGTCTTCCCCCCGCCTCCTTTCCTGTCCCCCCATCCCACCTCTCCCTGCACACCCCGAACCCCCCACCTGCGCTCCTTCTTTGACCCCCTCTGCTCCCTTATTCCCGTCCTCTGTCCCGTCTTTCCCCCGCAGCCGCGGGGCTCGGGGCGCCGGAGAATAAAGCCCAGAGGGCCGGAGCCCGGCGCCCCTGCCCTCGCTGGAGCCCCACACGGGCCGGGCCCGCTCGGCGGGTCCCCCGTGCAGTACAACAACAGCGCCGGGGCTCCGGCTTTCCACACATCACACTGGGGATCCCCTCCTCAGGAGGGGTTCCCGGGGGGGTGGTGGGTTTCAGGGAGGGTGGTGGGTTGGGGTGGGCCCCCTCCTCAGGAGGGGGTCCCGGGGGGGTGGGTGGGTTTCAGGGAGGGTGGTGGGTTGGGGTGGGCCCCCTCCGGAGGAGGGGGTCTCGGGAGGGGGTCAGGGTGGGCCCCCTCCGGAGGAGGGGGTCCGGGGGAGGGGGGTGGGGCGGAGGGGGGACTTTCGCCCCCTCCAGTCCCCGCCCCCTCTCCCGGACCCCCTCCTCCGGACAGGGCTCACCCCAGCCCCCTCCCCGGGACCCCCTCCTTCGGACCGGGGCCTCGGGGAGGGGGGTGGGGGGGGGGAAGCAGAGGGGGTCACGTCACTCTGTGGCATGAACAGACATAGAGCTCACAGGCCAAACCAACAGCCCCTCCCGCCCGGACCCCCCCCACCCCACCCGCCCCCCCCTCCCTCCCCCCGGGGCCCCGGTCCGGAGGAGGGGGTCGCGGGAGGGGGCCGGGGTGAGCCCCGTCCGGAGGAGGGGGTCCGAGAGAGGGGGCGGGGACTGGAGGGGGGGAAAGTCCCCCCTCCGCCCCACCCCCCTCCCCCGGACCCCCTCCTCCGGAGGGGGCCCACCCTGACCCCCTCCCGGGACCCCCTCCTCCGGAGGGGGCCCATCCCACCCACCCCCCCGGGACCCCCTCCTAAGGAGGGGGCCCACCCCAACCCCAACCCACCCCCCTCCCCGAAACCCACCACCCCCCCGGGAACCCCTCCTGAGGAGGGGGCCCACCCCAACCCACCACCCTCCCCAAAACCCACCACCCCCCCCGGGAACCCCTCCTGAGGAGGGGATCCCCAGTGTGATGTGTGGAAAGCCGGAGCCCCGGCGCTGTTGTTGTACTGCACGGGGGACCCGCCGAGCGGGTCCCCCGTGCGAGGCTCCAGCGAGGGCAGGGGCGCCGGGCTCCGGCCCTCTGGGCTTTATTCTCCGGCGCCCCGAGCCCCGCGGCTGCGGGGGAAAGAGGGAACGGGGAGGGATGAGATGGGGTAGGGAGAGGAGTCGGGGTGGGTTGGGGAGAACGAGGGGGGAAGGGAAAGGTCGGGTGAGGGGGAGGGATGATGGTCAGAGGAGGAGGAAGAGAGGGGAGTCGGGTTGGGGAGCGGGGTACGGAGAGGGGAGAAAGGAGGGGTGGGGGAGAAAGGAGGCGGGGGGGGTCGGGGATGCACAGGGGAGCAGGGAGAGAGGGTGGGGGGACGCTGGGGAGAGGGCAGGCAGGGGGCTGGGAGAGACAGGGAGGGTGTGGGGGAGAGAGAAAGAAACTGGGGGGGGTAGGAAAGAGGTGATAAGCGGGGGAAGGAGGAGAAGGATAAGGGCAGGAGAAACAGGGGGAAGAAAGACGGGGAAGAAAGAGGGGGAGCGGGGGCCTCTCCCGGGCCACGCCGGGGGAGCCCGGCCCGGCCGCAGCCTCCCCGAGCTCTGAGGGAGCAAATGGCGGCAGGGGCGATTTCGGGGGCTTAAATCACCTCGGCCCCGCCCTGCGCAGCCGCCCTGGGACCCCGCGCACCTGTGCGGACCCCGCCCCGCGCACCTGAGCCGGGCCCGGCCCCGCCCCTGAAGCCGCCCCCGGCCCCGCTCGGCCCCGCCCCAGAGCCCCGGCCCCGCCCGGCCCCGGGGCCCGCCCTGCCCGGCACGGGGGCGGCTCCATCGCTCGGGGCCCCGCCCCTCTCTCCCGGGCCGGGCCCGCCCCGCGCACCGGGGCCGCACCGGGGCCGCTCCCGGGACCCTCCCCTCCGCTGACAGACCCGGCCCCGCTCGCTCCCGCTCCTTGCCACGCTCGGCAGCCACCGAGGCCGCCGCCCTCTCGGCTCAGCCGGCACCGGGCGGCAGCAGCGCCGCCCAGCTCAGCCCGGGGGCAGGCACAGAGCACAGGGAAAAGCCGGCTCCGGGCGCTCTGCAGCTCCTGCAGCCCGAGCGTCTCGGCTCCTGCGGCCAGGCGCTTGCTGCTTTCCTTCCTACAGAAAAACGCCGGCTCCTTATTCTCAAAACCTGCGGATCTCTATTCCCAGCTTCTTATATTGCTGTATGCGACAGAGTAGACAGAGAGGGCTGGCTCATTTCAAAATGAATTTACATCTACATCAGTAGCATTTGCCTATAGATGTAAAAATGAAGAACTTAACAGGTTTTAGTATTCTGCACACATCCCTCGCTGGGAGGAATGGTAAAAAGTTAAAAACAAATGAAATTTTAAAAGTAGAAAGTTAGAAACAAAGTTACAACGGCAGAAATTTAGAAACAAACAAAGAGGTAAAATACAAGAAACAAACAAATTTCTAAAGGGAGAAAGTTGAAAACAAACAAAGTTAGAAACAAACAAACAAAAAAATTAGAAACAAACAAAATTAGAAAGGTAGAAATTTAGAAACAAAGTCAGAAAGGCAAGTGTTGAGCCTTTGACAGGGTACCCCTCCTTCTCGGACCAGGGTGAAAGAGCAGAGGAGGCTGCTGTTCTGCTGAGTTCTTTATTTCACGGTCTCACAGCTGTCTTGAAGGCAGAGTTCGAATGGGGTTACATGATACAGCCAAGCAGCAGCAGCAGGCAAAAACAGCTTCTTCTATATGCTCCATACACTCTATTTTTTCTTATAGAAGTGTGGATTCTATTTGTTCATTGACCAGTAAGATTAACACACGATTCTAGTTTTCCTTAAACCCATCCCGGTCTAATTCTAACAGTCGTAAGCCTCACACAAGTGTCATCTGCCCTTGTTCCATAAGGAATCTCTCTACAGACAGGGAGTTGTCACCGGCCATGTGCTCATGGGCTGCAGGGGACACCTGCACTGAGGAGGAAATGGAAATGGGAAAGAGGGAACTGCAACCTGATGGGACGCACCTCTGGCACCACATTTCCTCTTCTTCCTGCTGTCCTGGAAAACCCCAAGTAAATCCGGTCCCTCAGACCTTGCATCCCTGAACACCAGGAGAGCCGGTGTTTTACCCAGATCCCAGTGCCCTGCACAGCTGCGCTGACACGAGCACAGGCCGATCGCTCCGCCCAGCACCATCCCTCATTTTCCTCCCACGGCTCCCCAAGCGGCCCCAAACCACCCCAGCGTGTCTGTGCCGGGGCCAGGGCCTGCCCCGAGCCCGACCAGAGGCTGTCACCCAGCCCTGCACCAGCTCCCACCACTGGGAGAGCTGGGAATGCACTGAGAGCTCGGCTCCCCGGGCTCCCCAGCACCCAAACCGGT